>NC_066629.1:1710605-1951369 GCF_025201925.1 Gopherus flavomarginatus | reverse complement strand
CTTCCTTCTTTCTATTCACCTTGATACATCACAAAGAACCCCTTTTCATTTCACCTCTAAAAATAAGTTGTATTACTGAATAAGTTTGGTTACACTATTGACATAGAGCTCACCACATGCTAAGAAAAATTCTATTGTCCAGTAGCTCTGGACAGGCAAAAACCTACTGTCCTCTGGATAAACTGCTACCTTACATTTAAAATCCTAGATGTTTTGATTGACAGATGTCTGACATGCCCAAAATGAAAAGTAACTTGCTCACTTTCCTTGTAAATGTCAGCAATGACTTAAATATAGGATTTTGCAATGTGTCTCAATCTCCTTAGTGGCACGGGAAACATGGAGATGAGAGGAAAATCAGGATGCATCTGGTTGAATGAGAGCAAAAAGAAAAGCCCCTAAAGTGAACTAGAGGTAGAGACATTTGGGGGATGATGGGCATTATTTTAGTATAGTATATAGCTGGTGCCACTGTTCAGTTCTTTTTGTTGACACTGACTTTCCTGCCAGGGGATAGGGAGGTAGTGCCCCTTCTGTTGCCAAGATCCCGGTTTTGTTACTCTGCTTCACACTGTCTGCCTCCATTAAATTTGTATAGATTGCTCTACTGGAATTTCAGGAGGCTTTTACTTAATTGCAGACTGACCCACACCATGTTGGATCATTTAAATGTGTCCAAATCAAATCAAACTAAACTTATCAAACATGCATCTTGAGTAATTCTCCAGAATCTGAAGATCCTGGATATTGGAATAGATAAAGCTCTATACTTAAACTTGTTTTGATAATAAAGCTTTTTATAACTCTGTTGGATAGTGGTTGTACAAAAGGAATTGTAATCTTTGCTTTCCTACAGTAATGAAAAGAATACAAGCGTTCTGTGCTTCTGAACTTGATAACTATGTCCCTGTGGAGCAAGGTCATCAACTACTGATGTTGCTAGGAAAGCAGCTCAGGAACAAGAGCTTCAAAAATGTTCATGAACAGTTTGTGAATACAGGGATAGATACAAAAAGAATGGACTACTCATTTATTGTCCTTTAACTTTCAAATTTATTTTAATGATAGTCAAGCAAAGTATTTAGAAAAGGCCCTTGTTCACTTTGGAGTTACTTCCTAAGGCCCAGATTCTGCAAACACCCGTGTTAACTTTACTTGCTGAGCAGTGGAGACTACTAACATGAGTAAAGCTAAGTACAGGTTAGCTGTTTGCAGGTTTTGAGCCTAAATTATCTATAAATACTTGAAGTTATTAATTTTTAATCTGAGAAGAAATAACTTTTCTGACAATTGCTAAATGCAAGAGTGTAATAAGTAAAGCCAAAGAGGAGTTTGAAGAACGGCTAGCCAAAAACTCCAAAGGTAATAACAAAATGTTTAAGTACATCAGAAGCAGGAAGCCTGCTAAACAACCAGTGGGGCCCCTTGACGATTGAAATACAAAAGGAGCGCTTAAAGACAATAAAGTCATTTCGGAGAAACTAAATGGATTCTTTGCTTCAGTCTTCACGGCTGAGGATGTTAGGGAGATTCCCAAACCTGAGCTGGCTTTTGTAGGTGACAAATCTGAGGAACTGTCACAGATTGAAGTGTCACCAGAGGAGGTTTTGGAATTAATTGATAAACTCAACATTAACAAGTCACTGGGACCAGATGGCATTCACCCAAGAGTTCTGAAAGCTCAATGTGAAATTGCGGAACTATTAACTAAGGTTTGTAACCTGTCCTTTAAATTGGCTTCGGTACTGTAGTGGGGCAGACTGCCCCACTCCCTGTGAGAGTGGGCTGTGGCAGGCCAGGGCGCCTGCACAGATGGGGAGTCAATCAGGGCCCAGTTTGGAGACAGCCGATCAGGGCCAGGCTCAGATGTATGTAAAGGCTGCCCAGAGCAGAAGCAGTCAGTCTGTCCCAGGCCTTCAACAGGAGACGGTCAGTCTCCAAGGGAGGAGACTAGCACCGCGGACAGCGCAGTGCTGGCAGGCTCCAGGAGGCTAAGGAGCTTGAGCCTGTAACTTGCCAGGCTGCAGGCCCTGAAAGGAAGGGTCTAGCGGGTGCAAGGGGCCATAGGGGAAGCGGCCCAAGAAAGCAGACAGACGAAGGGAGAGAAGGAGGACAGCGAGGCTGCTGCCAGAGGGTCCCTGGGCCGGGACCCAGAGAAGAAGGCAGGCCTGGGTCCCCCGCTTCACTCCTTCCAGTACATCCAGCTATTGGCCGTAGGGAGCGGCCATTAGACTGCGCCAGATCCCTGACGAGGGATTGGACACAGAGGGTGATTGGACACGGTGGCTGGAGTGTAGAACTGCTAATCACTGACCCCCGGAAGGGGATCCAGATGGACTAAGGGACACTGCCGGAGGGCAGTGGCCTTGAAGAGGACGCCGCCAAGCAGAGAGCAACGTGGGTCCAGAGACAGCAACGGAGGACAGAATGACAGATGGGATACCACCAGGAGGAGGCGCTCCACTGGACAGATCTAATTCCCAGAGTCACCAGCAGGAGACGCCAGCTGATGAGTCCCAACCTGTTACAGATACCTAATGACTGGAAGTTAGCTAATGTAATGCCAATATTTAAAAAGGGCTCTAGAGGCAATTACAGACTGGTAAGTCTAACGTCAGTACCGGGCAAATTAGTTGAAACAATAGTTAAAAATAAAATTAACAGACATAGAAAAACTTAAACTGTTGAGCAATAATCAACATGGTTTCTGTAAAGAGAAATAGTGTCTTACTAATCTATTAGAGTTCTTTGAAGGGGTCAACAAACATGTGGACAAGGGGGATCCAGTGGACTTAGTGTACTTGGATTTCCAGAAGGCCTTTGACAAGGTCCCTCACCAAAGGCTCTTACGTAAATTAATCTGTCATGGGATAAAAGGGAAGGTCCTTTCATGGACTGAGAACTGGTTAAAAGACAGAGAACAATGAGTAGGAATTAATGGTAAATTCTCAGAATGGACAAGGATAACTAGTGTGGTGTTCCCCAAGGGTCAGTCCTAGGACCAATCCTATTCAATTTATTCATAAATGATCTGGAGAAAGGGGTAAACAGTGAGGTGGCAAAGTTTGCAGATGATACTAAACTGCTCAAGATAGTTAAGACCAAACCAGACTGTGAAGAACTTCAAAAAGATCTCACAAAACTAAATGATTGGGCAACAAAATGGCAAATTAAATTTAATGTGGATAAATGTAAAGTAATGCACATTGGAAAAAATAACCTCAACTATACATACAATATGATGGGGGCTAATTTAGCTACAGTGAGTCAGGAAAAAGATCTTGGAGTCATCCTGGATAGTTCTCTGAAGATGTCCACGCAGTATGTAGAGGTGGTCAAAAAAAGCAAACAGGATGTTAGGAATCATTAAAAAGGGGATAGAGAATAAGACTGAGAATATATTATTGCCCTTCTATAAATCCATGGTATGCCCACATCTCGAATACTGTGTACAGATGTGGTGTCCTCACCTCAAAAAAGAGATTCTAGCACTAGAAAAGGTTCAGAAAAGGGCAACTAAAATGATTAAGGGTTTGGAGAGGGTCCTATACAAGAAAAGATTAAAGATAGGCCTCTTCATCTTGGAAAAGAGGAGATTAAGGGGGGATATGATAGAGGTATATAAAATCATGAGTGATGTGGAGAAAGTGGATAAGGAAAAGTTATTTACTTATTCCCATAATACAAGAACTAAGGGTCACCAAATGAAATTAATAGGCAGCAGGTTTAAATAAAATAAAAGGAAGTAGTTCTTCACACAGTGCACAGTCAACTTGTGGAACACCTTACCTGAGGAGGTTGTGAAGGCTGGGACTATAACAGTGTTTAAAAGGGAACTGGATAAATTCATGGTGGCAAGTCCATAAATGGCTATTAGCCAGGAAGGGTAAAGAACGGTGTCCCTAGCCTCTGTTCATCAGAGGATGGAGCTGGATGGCAGGAGAGAGATCACTTGATCATTGCCTGTTAGCTTCACTCCCTCTGGGGCACCTGGCATTGGCCACTGTCAGTAGACAGATACTGGGCTAGATGGACCTTTGGTCTGACCCGGTACGGCTGTTTTTATGTTCTAAATGTAGACACAAAAATGGGTCATGCTTAGCAAGTCTTTGCCACTGGAGTATGGAACTTTTTAAAGAGATTCCTGTCAGTAATCATTATATTGACTGAAACTATTGCACCTTCTATTTATTACAAGTAGCACCCAAGATATAACAAATTAGAGGAGAGCATGTATTTTTTTTTTAGTTTCTTTACTTTGTGCACAGACACATTTTGTCACTTTCACGGTTTCTCCTGTATGCATCCATTTCTCCTGTTTGTGTGGTCCTTTAATACCGCAACAAGGGAAAATATTTCTTTAAAATAGGAAAACATGATTACATTTACTTTGGATTTGTATATAAAAATAAAAAGAGAGCCCTAGGCACCCCTGTCATATATTTCAAAAAGAAAAGTAAAACTAACAGCCAGCAGAACTCTCCATCCACACAGACCGAACTTCATGCTCTATGGAAGCCCTTGAAAATAGATTTATCTTCCAGTGTGTCCTCAAAGTCAATGGACTTGGCCTATATTGGGGAGAAGGGAAGCTTGTTCCAGAACTGCAATCCAGTCACATAGAACACTCTAGCTCCCTCTATTAAATTCAGAGGAATCCAGCTTCAGCGTCTCCACTGTTCACAAGTGTGACAGTACAGTACATGGAGAGTGGTAGTCTCTAAGGGCTGGCCTACACTACAGCTGTAAGTTGACCTAAAAGTTATGTAGTTTACATAATTGAAATAGCATAACTGAAATTGACATAACTTAGGTCCTGTGCTGTGTTCATGGGAGACGCTGTACCACTGACTTACCTTATTCTTCTCAGGAAGCTGGAGTACAGAAGTCTACAAGAGAGCGCTCTGCCATCGACTTAGCAGATCTGCTAAATTAACATTGCTGCATCGATTGCAGGAGTGCTGATCTAGTTGTAAGTATAGACATGGCCTAAGTAAGGTCACAAACTCTAGAGCTTCATAGGTCAAAACCACTTCAGTTCAGTCCAGAAAACCAACAGGCATCCAATGTAGATTGCAGAAGAAAAGTGTCTGGTCCTAATTTCCCTTGTTTTGGTGGAAGACTATGCAGATAGTGGGATTACAATGTCATAAGAGTAGCTGATTACCAGTGTAGGTGAGAGAAGGAACTTTTGTAATTGTTCTGCTTAAATTTATTGTTATAATTAATGCAAAGTCCTGTCAAACTCTTGAGAGGGGAAAAGATTCAATATCGAATCAGCTATGTATGATGTGTTTGCTTGCAGAGTTGTACCAGTTTAATTTAGGTGTGAATTTAAATAGATTTTGTTAAGCATTTGGTGTAAAAAGCTATGTGGATACTTATTTAGGTTTAAACTGCATTTATTTCTGTTGAGTTTAAATTGATTCAGAACAGGTTTAACCTAAACAGAAATAACATCAATTAAATTGGTACAAGTTTGTGCTTAGACAAGGCTTTAGTACAGGGATCAGCAAACTTTGGCATACAGTCCACCAGGGTAAGCCCCCTGGCAGGCTGGGCCAGTTTGTTTACCTGCCGCGTCCGCAGGTTCGGCCGATCGCAACTGCCACCGGCCGCGGTTCTCCGCTCCAGGCCAATGAGGGCTGTGGGAAGTGGCACGGGCCGAGAGATGTGCTGGCTGCCGCTTTCCACCACCCCGAGTGGCCTGGAGTGGCGAACCGCAGCCAGTGGGAGCCGCGGTCAGATGAACCCCGCGGACACGGCAGGTAAACAAATCAGCCCGGACTGCCAGAGACTTTCCCTGAACAAGTGGTGGCCTGACTTTGAGAAGCACTGCCCTATACTAGAGAGTTTACAGTGGCGCTGCACCGCAGTAAGCTCTCTAGTGTAGCCATTTTTAGGTGACGGGCAGAGAACTCCTCTGTCGTCTTAATTACCCCATAGCAACATAATTTAGGTCAACATAAGCTGTATTGTAGCCATAGCCTAAGGGCAGGTCTACACTATGGCAGGGATCGACGCTCTTAGATCAATCCACTGGTGGTCGATTTAGTGGGTCTAGTGAAGACCCGCCAAATTGACTGCAGATCACTCTCCAGTCGACCCTTGTACTCTACCCTGATGAGAAGAGTAAGGTAAGTCAATGGGAGATTTTCTCCCGTCGACCCTCCTTGGTGTAGACCCCATGGTAACTCGACCTAAGGTACATCGACTCCAGCTATGTTATTCACAAGTAGCCTAAGAAATGAACCTCTGAAAGGATGACCAAGAAGTGAGTAATTTACATTAGTAATGTGAACAGGACATGAATCTGAATGACAGTCTCTTTGAAGTAGCCTTGCCTCTTCCTGCTCTGCCTTCCCTTCCATCATCAGCCTGTAGTGTTTCTTGAAAAATGTTTGGTGTTATATTATTGGTTATTTTTACTTTAAAATGAAAGCCAAAGACTCTAACTTCACTGACACTGTATTCATTAACTTAAAAACACAGTTTTAAAATCAAAGACCAGAAAACTATTTTTGCTTTATTTACCTGTCAGCACAAGGTTCTGTTTCTCTAGTACAGTTGATGTCGACAGCCTAGGCAGTGCGAGAAATTAGGTCTGGTACACTTGCTGAGAACATGACTAAATGGAAAGGTCACTAGTGCTATGATTGCTGCAGCTGCACTGGTGTTAGCTTGGGTGGGACAAGTGTAGGGAAGTGTGTAGCAGATTCTAAAAATTTTACCACTGTCAACTAAATGTGCTTGGTGATCAAAAATGCTGGAAGTAGCAAGAGCCTTGCCTACTTTATAGCTCCTACTCAGGCTTTCACCGATCCAACTGAATCAGTGATTGCACCAATGGGAGATTTCTTAAAATTAGAGACTTAATTGTGTTAGAAGTACTGAACCCTAGTCTTGGTGGTTTAAAAGCTTTTTGATTTGTAATAGAAAAATCTTCAGACATTTCAATTAATTTTCTGCTTTCTCTCTTTACCTGTATTGTCTGACTAGTCATATGGAGAGTCTAGGCATATTGCATCAGGAGAACATCTTCACTTTCAGTTACTAGGAAGTGGGCCATTAACTCACTGTATCAGTTGAATTCACTTTAGCATGAAGTCTATATTAGAGCAGTAACTCTGCTGTAGTTAAGGTTAAGAACATCTTTCTGTTTAGAACCCAATTCCTCTAAGTGCTCTAAAATGTACACCAATTACTTGGATTTCCTCATGGGAGTGTAAGGTTCAGTAAGATGCTGTGCTCTTATAACCCCTACATTACTGATCTCTAGATTCTCTTTGCCCCTCTTATATTACCTAAAGTTTATTGTGTCTGTTTCAAGAGCCAGGAACCTTCTTGGGGTTCAGACTCTGTACCCTGGCAAGATTGTTTAACAGTCTTCTTCCTTGCTTGTCTAGTTTAATGGCTTTATTTACTTTATATGCAAATATATTTCTGTTGTCCTCTGCCTGTAATCAGGTCAGAAGGTAAATACACATTCATTTGTCTTGGGCAGGCTGGGTTCTTGCTCTGCCTCCCAAGCACATTTTAAGAATATCTTTCAAGCACACACCTATAACTTTTTGTATACAGTCTGTACATACATAACACACTGATTTTCAGGACCAGCATATCAACAGTTTGCATATGATATCTTACATGACACCTTTGTGATGTATGTTGGGGTACTGTGTGTGTCAGGCCTGATGGGATATGGGGGCCCTCTGCCAGCTGGCATTGAGGGACTCAGACACCTCCCCCGTAGTAATATCTAAAAGTTAATCGTGGAAGAATTCTTGTATGTTCAATAAAGTGCACAATGGCTTTTTTTCTTAAGTGCTATTCAAGCTGTAATTGAAATAATTCTTAAAAGATCTTTTGAATCTTGTATTGCTATGTCGAATAATTTTAGTTTTAACAAGTCCTTTACTGCTATGTGATCTTTGATGGATGGGTTTGTGCTTATTTTCTCTTGGCTGTATTTATTTTCTGAGACTGGAGAAAATGTGGTAACAAGCATCCAGAAACAGGATGGGGCTAAAACAGAGATGCAGACTGAATTTCTATACTATAAACTCCTAGTAGTTTTAAAATGCACTTTAAAAAAATAGTATGGGAACTTTGATTCCTACATACCTCCTCTTCATGCTTCTCATGGATGGTCATTCTGGGCTCTGTTGGTTAGAGTTGGATTTAGCTGGAAGGCAGACCTGGGGATGTCTTTTACTCTCTCTCACTGAGGTGATGGTAGGAGAAAGGGGGAGGGGTGAAGGGAGGAGGATGACAGCTTTAGGATATGTCTACGCTATGGGATTACTCCAATTTTACAGAAATCGATTTTTGGAAACCAATTGTATGAAGACGAGTGCATGTGGCCACAGTAACCACATTAATTCGGTGGTGTGCATCCATAGTACCGAGGCTAGCGGCGACTTCCGGAGCGTTGCACTGTGGGTAGCTATCCCATAGTTCCCGCAATCTCCCTCACCCATTGGAATTCTGGGTTGAGATCCCAGTGCCTGATAGGGCAAAAAGCATTGTCGCGGGTGGTTCTGGGTACATGTCGTCAGGCCCCTTTCCTCTCCCTCCATCCCTCCCTCTGTGAAAGCAACAGCAGACAACTGTTTTGCACCTTTTTTTCTGGGTTACCTGTGTGGACGCCATACCATGGCAAGCATGGAGCCCGCTCAGCTCAACGCAGCAGCCATAAACATTGTAAACACCTCGCACATTATCGTGCACTTTATGCTGACCCAGAACCTGCAAAACCAAGCAAGGAGGATATGGCAGTGCGGTGACAAGAGTGATGAGGACATGGACACAGAATTATCTCAAACCGCAGGCCCCGGCACGTTGGAGATCATGCTGGTAATGGGGCAGGTTCTAGCCATTGAATACCGATTTTGGGCCCAGGAAACAAGCACAGACTGGTGGGACCACATAGTGTTGCAGGTGTGGGACAATTCCCAGTGGCTTCGAAACTTTCTCATGCGTAAAGGCACTTTCATGGAACTTTGTGACTTGCTTTCCACTGCCCTGAAATGCCAGAATACCATGATGAGAGCAGCCATCACAGTTGAGATGTGGCGATAGCCCAGTGGAAGCTTGCAACACCAGGCAGCTACCTGTCAGTCGGGAATCAGTTTGGAGTGGGCAAATCTACTGTGGACGCTGCTGTGATGCAAATAGCTAAAGCAATCATTGAGTTGCTGCTACCAAAGGTAGTGACTCTGGGACATGTGCAGGCTGTATTGGATGGCTTTGCTGCAATGGGGTTCCCTAACGGTGGTGGGGCAATAGATGGAACCCATATGCCTAGCTTGGCACCGGAGCACCAGGGCAGCCAGTACATAAACTGCAAGGGGTACTTTTCAATGCTGCTGCAAGCACTGGTGGATCACAAGAGACGTTTCACCAACATCAACATGGGATGGCCAGAAAGGGTTCATGATGCTTGTGTCTTCAGGAACACTACTCTGTTTAAACGACTGCAGGAAGGACTTTACTTCCCGAACCAGAAAATAACCACTGGAGATGTTGAAATGCCTGTAGTTATCCTTGGGGACCCAGCCTAGCCCTTAATGCCATGGCTCATGAAGCCATATACAGGCAGCAGGGACAGTAGTCAGGAGCTGTTCAACTATAGGCTGAGCAAGTGCAGAATGGTAGTAGAATGTGCATTTGGATGTTTAAAAGCTCGCTGGCACACTTTACTGACTTGTTCAGACCTCAGCCAAACCATTTTTCCCATTATTATTGCTGCTTGCTGTGTGCTGCACAGTCTCTGTGAGAGTAAGGGAGAGACATTTATGACGCGGTGGGAGGTTGAGGCAAATTGCCTGGCCACTGATTATGCACAACCAGACACCAGGGCAATTAGAAGAGCACATCAGGAAGCGGTGCGCATCAGAGAAGCTTTGAAAACCAGTTTCATGATTGGTCAGGCTATGATGTGAGAGTTCTGTTTTTCTCTCCTTGATGAATACCTCCCCTCTTGATTGACTCATCCCTGTAAGCCACTCACCCTTCCCCCTTCCATCACAGCTTGCTTTCAAAGGAAATAAAATCACTATCATTTAAAATCCATGTATTCTTTATTAATTGATTATAGAAATACAGAGAACTGACAAGGTAGCCCGGGTGGGGTGTAGGAGGAGGAGAAGAGGGGAGGAAGGAAAAGGCCACTTCAGAACTTGTTGCATGACAGCCTTTTGCTTGGGCTGTCCACAGGGGTAGAGTGGCAGGGTGCACAGAGCCTCTGCCCCCGCCCCACGTTCTTTGGCATCTGGGTTGGGAGGCTATGGAACACGGGGATGGGGAGGGTGGTTATACAGAGGCTTCAGCAGCACTCTGTGATCCTGCTTCCGTTCCTGAAGCTCCACCAGATGCCGGGGCATGTCTGTTTGATCCCGCAGTAGCTGCAGCATTGCATCCTGCCTCCTCTGATCTTCCTGCCGCCACCTCTCATCTCAAGCATCCCTGCTGTCCTTGCGTTTGTCTCTCCTGTCGTCACATTCATCCCTCCTGGCCTCATGTTTGTTGGACACTTTCCTGTACTGTGATACTGTGTCCTTCCACTCAAACAAATAAGCTCTTCCACTGTGGGTCGATTGCATGATTTCAGAGAAAATTACATCTTACGTGCGTTTTTTTTTTTGTTTTTTTTTTGCCATCTTATCTGAGAGAGCCTTCGGGATGGAGGAGGGAGGCTTGGAAAATTTGCAGCTGTGGAAGGGGAAAAAAGGGAGAGAAGTATTTAAAAAGGTATACATTTTACAGAACAAAGTGTGTACTCTTTCATGGTGAACAACACTATTCATATTACATAGCACATGTGCTTTCGGTACAAGGTCGCATTTTGCATCTTAATATTGTACAGAATTTTAGTTTTACTACTTCGGATAAGAAATTACTATTTTAAAGCACTTAACCTACTAGTCTATCACAAATGTTGACTTTCAGCAAGATGTTCACATCCAACAAGATATTTAAAACATCAAATACCTTTCTAGTTCATCTCACAGTTTACACAGTGAAATGTTCCTTTTGGAACATTTCCTGATTGCTAAACAAATACTGTGTGATTCTGCTATAAAAAACATGACAGATGAACACATGTTGCAGATTTAAGATTGTAATATATTATGGAAAGATAGCTTCCGGCCACTTACGTAAATCTTTTTTTATGACAATCCTGTTTGGTCATTGTATAGTTTTTCTTCTTTTGAAGCATTGGATTGAGCAGAATCTGTCGCTTGGAAACGTATTCTTCTTTGAGCATACCATGCAAATGAAGATTATGCTGATTTTTCCAGGAGGAGATCAGGCAAAAAAGGCTGACACAAAAATTAAATCTGAAGACTCAGTAGCATTTTTGGAAAAGATTAACCCACCCATTCTTTTAAAGCAAAATGATCCTTATGTTTCAAGAACAAATAATTTAACATCAAGATTTCACAACCGTCCTGTCAGACTTAACTGACCTTAGCAGTATGCTATATGTCCTTATTTTACCAGAGAGGTAGCATTAGGATTATGGTATGCATTTACTGTTGTGAAAAGTCACTGTTAACTAAAACCCTTTATGATATGTATGCTTTTTATAGGACTTATGTTGCATAAAACTAGGGTGTGTTTTGTGTAGGAGATGGAAAATGAGGAAGGGTGTAGCTTTTCCTGATGCAAGTGACTATTTATAGGATTCCCAGGTTGAAATGATTAACATTATATCCAGTTTGCTTCATTGTTCAATAACAGAGTATGGCACAGGATTTGTTGGGTAAGTGCTGCTAAAAATGTCTGACTAGACAATTTCAGTTCTGTACACTTAACTGTGTATTATGGCCGAGATTTTCCAAAGTGAGTGCCTGACGTTAGGCATCTGTATAAGCAGGCTGACTTTCAAAGATGCTAAGCTCCAAGCAGTTCCTATTTCAGTGAAGGGAGCTATTGGGTGCTCAGCACTTTGGATAATTGGGCAACTTATTTGATATCCACTTTGGAAAATCTTGGCCTATATCTAATGGAAAGTTTATCATAAAAGCTGAATGTTTATCTGTAGATTTGAATTATTGTTTGTTGAATTAGTAGAGGTTTAACACTTGTTATACCACCGCTTTTTTTTTCTCTAGGCCTAACGAAAGGCGTAACGATAACTTCAACTAACCAGCCTATGGTTGAAAAAGCACGAGGAGAGAAAGTTACATTGCCATGTACATTCACTGTCTCACAAGAAGATCAAGGCCCACTAGATGTTGAATGGGTCTTAATACCAACAGATAATCAAAAGAAGGAACCAACGGTGAGTAGAGACAGCTTTTTAGAGACCTTTTAATTCCTAGCTGTTGTGAGAGCTCTGAATGTTGAAGCTTTCTGCCCATAAAGAACCTCTTGCTTTCTGAATTTTCTCTTTCAAGTCAGGGAACTTGTGATCTTGCATGTCTGTGAAGCACCATGCACAGGAATAGTCAACAATGAATGCCAGTTATATAAACATCATTAAGATCTAGAAGGACAAGTGATTGCTCACTAAGTTAGTGAATGAAAAAGAGAAAATAACACTGGTCTACAATTTTTGAGAAGTTGTTTGCTTCAGAGATAAAATGTGATGTGATATTATGTATTTTGATGTGCTGAATTCAATATGACAATTAAAACAACTGATTGGCTACTGTTTCTAAGATATTTAAGTTTTTACATTCTGTGTCTATGTATATTGTGTAGATAGTAAAGTTATAATCATAAATTGTAAACCTAGGTCTTTTCATGTGTTTATGGTTGCTTTACATGATAATATTTCACCTGTCCTGTTTATGTAACACTTTAAAAATCAGCAAAAGGGTTATATAAATAAAATTTATTATGAAACAAAAGGCAAAAAACTATTATGTACATAGTTTAGTCCTATTCAATGTCTACTCGGCGCTTCTTGGCTTGTCTCTTGTATTCATTAAATGGAGCATCTCTTGTCACTGTCCAGCAATAGTCTGCAAGCATTGATGGGCTCCATTTGCCCTGATAGCCTGCCAGGAGATTCCACTGCTGTAGTCTGGAGCCCAACAGCTCTGCCTTACTCCTGGATAGTTCTAAATCCCTGACAAGGTCATTCCGTTCACCTTGTGTTATGAGGTGTGGTTCAGAGGAGGAGGATGGGAGAAAATGTGGGTCCTGTGACATTGATGGTTCAGGACCAGAAGTTTCATCCTCTTCCTTGTTTGACTCTCAAGTGAGAGTGATTCTCGTGCATCAGGAACCGGCAGTCCTTCTCCGTGGGGTACTGGGCGTATAGCTGATGGAATGTTTGGATAATCCACAGTCCACTTTTTCTTCTTTGACACACCTTTCCCAACTGGAGGCACCATGCAGAAGTAACAATTGCTGGTGTGATCTGTTGGCTCTCTCCAAATCATTGGCACTGCAAAAGGCATAGATTTCCTTTTCCTGTTCAACCACTGGTGAAGATTTGTTGCACAAGTGTTGCAGCATATGTGTGGGGCCCATCTCTTGTCCTGATCTCCAATTTTGCAGCCAAAATAAAGGTGATAGGCTTTCTTAACCATAGTGGTTATACTGCCCTTTTGTGATGCAAAAGTCACTTCACCACAAACATAGCAGAAGTTATCTGCACTGTTCACACAAGTACGAGGCATTCATATCATGTATGACGCAATACCAGCTTCAGATTGCATCATTCATTGTTTTGCCTAAAAAACAAGTACTGTCCAAACCCAGTCATAGATTTATTCATAGATCCAGTCAAAGATGTATTTTATTCATTTCTGGTTTAAATTGAGATCCCTTCCCTTTATAACTCACTTATCCTCCGCCATTCCCAAGTCAAGGGTCGTATACACTGACCCAAGAGCATATCTTGAAAACTAGAGCCAATCAACAATTTTAAGCATCATTTTCGTTCTCAGTGACCCAGAATTAGTAAAGTTGGACTACATTTGTTTCAGAAGCATTTTGGCTGTAGAGCAGTGTAACTCCAGGATAATTTTATTATAATTTTTTTTCAGTTTATGGAATCATAGATTATTGTTACTGATAAAGACAATGCTGTGTTGAACCAAACAAGTCCGCTTTTACTAAGAAAATATTTTTTAAAAATTCTTAGATCTTAAAATATATTAGTCCCTTTCCCATTCCATTCTTTAGAAGCAATACTAGTAAATTTAGATGAACTCCTTCATGCAGAGGTTTAGTATAAGTGTTAGTATGCAGCAATTTTAAACAGCTATTAATAGAGTTTATTCTTTTTCCATCAAATAAATTGCATTGCATGGGGTTTTTTAATTGTTCTGATTAGAATTATTTTTACACATGAAAAAATGTCTTCCAAAGAAATAGAACTGTGGTTCATTTAAAATATTCAAATTGCTATGCAGATTTGTTTGAAGACAATACTTGTTTTTTCTTTTCCTTTTAGATTATCATGTACTCTGTAGACAGGATTTATAATGATTACTATGAAGCTATGAATGGACGGGTACAGTTCACTAATCCTGATCCCAGATCTGGTGATGGCTCCATAAATATCGTGAATCTAAAGTCAGCAGACACAGGCACATACCAGTGCAGAGTGAAGAAAGCTCCTGGAGTTGAAAGCCAAAAAATACGGTTGACTGTGCTTGGTAAGATAGTTTGTACAGATGCTATATGCTGTATATGTTTTTGAGGGAAAATTGTTACATGCCATATTACATTTGACACTTAAAATAAGAGAGATGCTTGTGTAAAATAAATTCATAATCTAATACTAAATTTTAAGTGGATAAATTGGGCTGTCAAGTGATTTAAAAACAATCTCGAGATTAAAAAAAATATCCGCAGTTTTAATCACACTGTTAAACAATACTAGAATACCATTTATTTACGTTTTTGTGGGTTTTCAATATTTTCAAATAGAGGGTCAGAGGTGGGCTTCAGGGCTTCAGCCTTGCTTGGGGCTCCATCCCCTCTTGGTGCATGGGGCTCCAGCCCCCACCTGCTGCTGGTGCCTTCTACCCTCTCACATGTATATGATTGATGTATTTTAAAAAATTAACACCGTTAAGTTTGATTTCAGTTAATAGCAGGTGTTAACTGTGATTAATTGACAGCCCTATTATTTAGTGCTCAAAAATTAGAGGATTGATACCTCTCCTCTCCCAGTGGAATGGAGGAGGAGAACAAAAATGTAGAAATAATTAACATTTCTGGAAAATGGCTCAAAAATTGGTTTGCCCTTTGTATGAAACATAAGAGTTAAAAATATAGGCTGATTTCAAGTTTTGTACAGTGAAAAATTATTTATTTGCTAAGGCTTAATTAATGGACACCATAACTGACTTTTTAATTAATTTAAATAATACTTTATTTATTAGTAAAGCCAGCAGGGACTAAATGCTACATTGAAGGATCACAGGAAACTGGAAGAGACCTTACCCTGAAATGTGTATCACAAGAAGGTTCCCCACTCTTGTCCTACAACTGGAGGAAATTAACTGGCACAAAGGAACTTCCGGTGACATCGTTATTAAGTAATGTTTATCCTTTGCTATTATAATATATTTAAGATGGATAATAGGCTTTTTCTTCGTTTTTATTTCACCTTGAAATGCTAAGGTTTTTTTTATGCCTAGGCTTACTGTCTGGTACCTCACAGATTACCTGTTAGACACATCCCTTACACTCTTGGCAAGGAAGTATTCTCAGGAGACTAGTGGTATGGAATACCAAGACTGAATACTGACATTAAATGCTATGGAATAAGCTTCCAGTTATTCATAAAAGAATGGTAGTGTTATTTATGACAGCTTTTTGCAGCTTGACAAATGTCTCATTTTTTTCAGACTGATGTCAAAATAACTAAGATACTGACTTTTTAAATAAAATTTGTTGTAATGGATTAACACCTTTTGAAATATTGAATAATCATTAATGGAAAATTTTAACTAGTTTCTTCAATATTTTTAGATAAAGATACAGGTGAACTGTCTCTGAAAAATGTCTCTGAGGAATACTCTGGTACATACAGTTGTGTGGCGGCAAACAGAGTTGGTGCTGATTGTTTCGTTGTGCTAAATGTCAGTCCCCGTAAGTACTTGCTGTATAGTAGTTTCTGCAAAATAAGAAATGTTGATGAATGAGTTAAAAAAAATAAACTCATTTGATCCTTTTGTAATCTATAAAAGAAATATGCTGTAGAACAGGTAGCTGACACCATTTTTAATTTTGTCATTTTTGAGTATTGAGCATTCTTTCAGCTCCAATAAACAAGCCAGCCTTTTGACCTGTCTTTCCATGTGTTTGTGTTAAATGCTTTTTTTTTTTAATTTAAACATAAGTATACATGTATCAGTTCAGTAATATTTCTCAGTATAGGGAACGTTAGTTTTTATTTTAAGGTGTAAACGGAGAATTCTCTAGTTATGGAAATTCAGTTAAAGGCCAGTATTGCAGTAATTTGTGTTAATCTATTCTAGCTGTTCTAGCTATAAATACAGCTGGCATAATTGCTGGAGCAGTTATTGGAACTCTTCTGGGTCTCTTTTTATTGGCCTTTCTCGTCTTCTGTTGCTGTAAGAAACGTAAAGAGAAAAAATATGAAGAAGAAGTGCCTCATGATATTAGGTAATGGCCCATCGTCTTTACCCTTTGAACTGTAATATCTGAAACTAGAAAATAACTTCCTCTTAATGTTTTCTTGTGGGTAATATATTCATTATGGCTGATTAGAATTCTGCATTGACGTAAGCCAGTACATTAAGCCAGTGTGACAGCTAAGCCTAAAACCTTATGCTTTTAATGTAGTATACATTAATATGCCTGTATCCTATTTTCTGATATTTCAATATTTTGTTCAGTTAAAAAGGATTCTGAAAGTGGTAAATATTTGAATTTTTTTTTAAAGTAAAACAGTATTACTGTTTTTACACTTTTATTTTTGTAATTGAAAAAAACAGTAGAAATTTTATAAATCTCTCAAAGCACCAATACATTCTTGGTTTAAACCATTTTTATTTTTAACTATTTTCAGAGTGGATGCTTCTCCTCCAAAGAGTCGTACTTCAACAGCCCGCAGCTATGTAGGCAGCAATCGTTCCTCTCTGGGTTCAATGTCTCCCGCCAATATGGAAGGATATGCCACAACTCCATATAATCAAGTACCAAGTGAAGACCTTAAACATTCTCCTGGTCAAAACCCAAACTTTCCACATCAAAGGTACCTGCACCTAATCTAAGTAGAATGGGAGCTGTCCCTGTGATGATTCCAGCACAAAGCAAGGATGGGTCCATAGTATAGAATGGTGTTAATTTATGCTTTTTTTTTTATTCTATGCAAATATTAAAAAAAACCAAACACAACAAAACCTTGTTCCAACTTACATTCAAAAAGTGCACAAAATTGTCCTTAAAGAAAATAAACAGTTTGTTTGGACAACCATCACTTTTGCTTATTAATTTTGAACTGTTATTAAAATATATTAATTAATTGCTTCAGCAAAAGCATTTAAGTTCTGAATGAGACATAAAACGATGGAGGTATTTGTTTTTTCATCTAAAATTCACCATATCAGCTAGATGTGGAATTCTGAATATGAAACACAACGTTGTATGTTTTTGACAGTGAAAAGACATTGCAAGTGTACTCTATGAAATTAGATTTCCAGAGACTTCACCCTCAAAATTTTGAATGACTTAAATATTTTGACTCCTTTAGCCATTCTGTGATAATGGCCACAGTGGCTGAAGTACTTGAATGATCTAAATATTTGACTGAAAGTCTGTGGAAATCTTTAACTTTTGTAATGTGCTTTTGGGGTGTTGGGGACCCTTGTACCCCAAACGGCAAAGTTCGTTGTCTGACCGCGAGAGACAGGCAACACTAGCAAGGTTCAATAAAATGCTCTTAACTGAAGGGTGCACAACGACAATAGAGAGCAAGCTCATCTCTTAAGAGAACCAGCTTACCCCTCACAAAAGAAACTAAGCATATATAGACAGTTTCGTTGCGTCACTGTGCATCACTGATTATTCAATTAAGTAACCTAAGCAATTAGAAACTAATAACTACTATACATGCATTCTTATGTTTTACAAGATTCAGTGAGTCACTTGATTAATGATACTTTAACAATCAGAAATGTAATGATTGAGAGTAAACAAAGAACAAAAACAGAGTTTTTATTGCCCAGGGATTCTGGGGTCTGGGGCTTCTCATCAGTTCCTTACACAAACTGTTCCTGACACAGTACTTCCTGTGTTAAGAAAGAAATGACATTTCCAGTTTATCTCATGGTTACCTAACTCTGTGAAAGACAGGCAACTCCCAGGTGTTTCCCACCTTTTAATTACCCAGAACCCTCTTTGAATTACCCAGAAACCTTGTTAGCCTAACTTTGTTCAGGCTGCCATAACTGGCTTTGTGCTACACTCTTATTCAGGCCTAACAATCCCCCCTTTGTCCCTAGAGGACAGTAACGGGACTCTTGGGACAACCAATTTATGGTGTAGAGCACAGTCAGGTGCCCATCCAACAGCCACCTTTGATTTTAACATAGAGAACTGTAAGCCCACAGATTATTACAACTGCGCTACAGAGCAAGTTGTGCAGCCATCCACCTATATTTGGGAACCAATTATATAAGTCTCTCCACCAAGACTCAGTTTGCTCCTTCCATGATCCTATGCCACCTGTATGATGTGATTTGCCCTTTCCCATGTGGCATTGTACATATCAGAGATATAGACACAGCACTCTTGTCCGATTAATGCACATGTCCCCCTTGTGAGGCAAGCAGGATATCTAGCACCAGGTGATTCTGGAGGACCATTTGCCTTAGTTTTTTCTGTTCAGTTGCCAAACCTACCAGGGCAGTGGCAGTATCATTGGCCATGATTTCTAAAAACCCCTGGAGTCTCATCACTCCTTCCCCAATTCGCCAAGTGGTTCCCCCACAAGCAAACACAAATCCTGCATAGGCACCTGTTCAATCATTCAGAGCCCGCCAAGTAAGGGGACGAGATTTTTTGACATCCTTCTCCGCCCCTCTTACATTCCTAATTTTCCCTCTGGGCAAATGTGAGCGGTAAACTATAGGGGGCTCCAACCAGGCTAAATAACAAGATCCACTCCATGCGGGAGGAAGAGCCAGATATGCCTTGTTACCGCATACTCAATATACTCCAAAGAGAGTGGGAAGAATCTTGGCTGTCTTGCGATGACTTATCCACTTATACCATCCTGTCCATGCTGGAAAAAGGGAGAATTCGGCTGGGGAAGAAGTGCTAATACCCGTGGAAGAGTTAGCAGTACACAAACATAAAGTATGATTTGGGAAATTATACTGGAGCGTGCAAGTGAAGATATAATCTTCTATCAACTTGTGATCTTCATACAAGAAATGATGTTCTCCATGTATGATACACTTATTACCAGGAAAACTATGCCATGCAGAGGAGCAAGACTTTGCCCCATCCAAAAGAGATATGTTAGGACCCCGCTTCACTCCATAGTGAGTGCCGTTGTAATAAGCCTTACACTCACTATTTCCTAGGGCTATTCTCCCTTCACTTAGAATGCACCACTGGCCAACCCTTTTCCAAACCATTAGGTACCTATCTTCGGAGATACCAGCGTCAGCCCAGGTAATATTCAAATCCCCTCAGGTATCCTTCCAAGAGGGAGTCCATGTCATATTCATACACTAAGGGGAATAGGGAGCATGAGGAGACCTTTTTGGCTATCGGCTGGCATTAGTGAACACACCCAGCATGAAGTATTCAGCAAAGCTGCCATTCAAGCTTTCATTTCATGGGCAAGATGTATAAATGTGTTAGAACTATGGGATTCTAAAGTTTCAACTTGCCAGAACCCCAAAAAAGGATAACAATAAACAAAATAAAAACAGGAAGACCCATGCTAATAAGTTGGGCCATCCTTTTGGAAAAAGACACAACCAGGTTATGGTTTCTACAGTTGCAGTTGAAGCTTCAGGTTGCCCACAGGGTTAACGGTCCATTTGTCTGAAGCTCTGATGCCGTCTGTTTCTGGTTCACCCAGTTCACGGTGGGGTGACCGTGCGTGGCTCCCTTGAAGTCCGACGTCATCTGCTTCTGGGGAACCCTTTACCAGGTCAAGTTCCCGAGCAGTGCTCCTCTTGATTCTGGTGTGATGAATCCAAGTGGGTAGCTCCTTCACTCGAATGGCAGTAGGGCTTACCAGGAGGATCCCGAAAGGTCCCAACAACTGTGGTTGAAATGAAGTTTTCTTGTATGCTTTTACTCACATGCAATCACCTGGTAAAAAAGAATGAACAGCTTCCCACAGTGGTAAGGATTGGGAATGTGCAGAGTACTGTTGTAATGTCACTAGATGGCGCTGTAACTCCTTTACATAGATTTCTGTTTCATTTGTCATGTTGGAGTCTCTAGGAACTGATATCAAAGGAGCAAAGGTTGGAGGCACATGTCCAAACAACAGTTCATAGGGGGCCAGCCTAGTCCTAGCATTAGGAGTTGTTCGGATAGTATAGAGTGCAAGAAGTAGAACCTTAGTCCATTTCAGCTTGAGCTCTTGGCACAGTTTTGTCAAAAGATTTTTTAAGGTTCCATTCATACGCTCCACTTGGCCCGAGCTCTGGGAGTGCCAGGGAGTGTGAAAAGCCCATTTTGTTCCTACGGCTGTGGTAAGTTCTTTACAAATCCTTGCCGTGAAATGAGTGCCTTGATCAGAGTCAATTACCTCAGGAGGGCCAAACCTTGGGATTACGTCATTAAGTAAGATTTTGCATACAGTAGTTGCAGTAGCTTGGGCTGTAGGATAGGCTTCCACCCATCCCATAAGCTGGTCGACCTTAACTAGCAAATGCCAATTCCCTTCAGAGGGAGGTAAATCAGTGAAATCAATCTGTAGGTGCTGCATAGGTCTGTGAGCCCGTCTGCATCCCCCAGGCGGTGCTTCTTTGCTCACCCCCTTTGAATTGCATTGCTGACACAGAGCGCAGTTCTCTACTATTCTCCTGGCTACCTCATAACGTCCTGGAGAAACAAACTTTTAGGACAATTTGGGCCATTTTATTTGCTCCCAAGTGTGTTGTTGTGAATCTGTTGCACTACCTCACTCTGATAACTTTTAGGCAACACATAGCGACCATCACATTCCCAAAGCCCTGTTGAGTTAGGCTTAGCTCCCCACTTTTCCCAGATTGTCTTTTCACCCTCCGAGGCTTGCTGTTGCCAATTTAGAAGAGGAGAAATTGCAGTCAATTGTGTATTTTGTAGGGCAGCTGCCTTAGCAGCTTCATCTGCAAGCTGGTTTCCTGCTGATACAGGATCAGTTTGTTTAGTATGCGCTTGGCAGTGAATAACCGCAATCTCTTTAGGGGCTTGAATAGCTTGCAACAATTTAGCTATTTCTTTTCCATGGGCAATCTGTGATCCTGAGGAAGTAATGAATCCTCGCTCCTTCCAAATGGCTCCAGTAGCATGACACACCCCAAAAGCATATTTAGAGTCAGTATAAATGTTAACCCTTTTCCCTCTAGCGTACAAACAGGCAGCTGTTAAAGCTTGTAATTCAGCAGACTGAGCGCTTGTCCCCGGTGACAAAGGTTTTCCTATCAGTACTGTGCGACCATCTGTAACTGCATATCCAGAGTGTCGATCGCCATTCTGCACAAAGGCAGAACCATCTACAAACAACTCTAGCTCAGGATCAATTAGCGAAACATCAGTCAAATCAGGTCGCGGAATAGAGACCTGATCCAAAACCTGCAAACAATCATGTATTGTTTCCTGACTCCCTTCATGAGGTAGCAAGGAAGCTGGGTTTAAATTTGCACACCTTTTTAAGGTAACCCCATGAGTCATTACTAGTAGAGTCACTTTGTATTTTGACAACCTTTGATTAGTTAGATGTTTGTGCTGCTGTGAATTTAACAAGCTTGCCAGTGCATGGGGAGTGTGCACTGTTAAAGGATGTCCCAAGACAATCTCCTGAGCTTTCTCCACTAATAATGCTGCTGCTGACACATTCCTACGGCAGCCAGGGTGTCCCTTAGCCACTGGATCCAGCTGTCCTGAAAGGTATGCCACTGGTCTCTAAGCATTTCCAAATGACTGCGTCAGTACTCCTGAGGCTACCCTTTCACTTCATGTACATACAAATCAAAAGGCTTACTGTAATTGGGTAGCCCTAATGCAGGAGCTCCAATGAGAGATTCTTTCAGTGCTTTAAAGGCTTTTAGTTGCTCAGAGTTTGGACGTAGGGGCTCTTCAGCCTCCTCCTTCATTAGTTCATGTAATAGCTTCAGCCAGTCTCCTGCTGAAATAATCCAAGGGCGACAGAACTCAATCATGCCAATAAAACCCCGCATGCCTCGCTTAGTGATAGGGAATGGGATATTAACAATAGCTTCAATTCGTTTGGAGTCCAAACTATGCACCCCAGGACCCAGGGTGTCCCCGAGGTACTTTACTCCTGTTGGGCCCATTGCAACTTTGTGGGGCTGACCTGATGTCCTTTTACTGCCAACTGATTGAGTAAATAGATAAGAGTCAATTTCATTATTCTCTCGAGTCCTTGAAGTGACCAAAATATCATCAACACAGGTCACTAGGGTAGAAGCAGCTGGACATCTTTTAAATCCTCTGCTAAAACTCTGGCAAAGACACCCGGGGCTTCCACACAACCCTGAGGCATTCTAGTGCAAGTGAGTTGTCCGGGAAAGACCTTTCATTTTTTCCTGCTGTGCCAGGGATTCCCCAAGTGAATGCAAAAAGGTACTGTTTTTCTGGGGCCACTGGTACAGAGAAAAAGGCATTTATCAAGTCCATAGATGTAAACCATTCCGCTTCAGGAGGCACCATTGCGAAAATAGTACTTGGGTTTGGTACCACAGGATGTTCTGCAATCACATACTGATTAATAAGTCATAGGTCCTGCACCATGCTATATACAGGTTTTCCATCAGGGCCAAGCTGTGGTGTTTTTACAGCCAGAATGGGAGTATTACATGGGGAAACACATGGCACTAAGATTCCTTTGTTCCTGAAATCCTGCACAAGGGGCTCAAGTCCACGTATAGCCTCAATTTTAAGAGGATATTGCCTCTGAGCTGGTGAAGGCATATTATATTTTATCATCGGATTTAAAGGTGAGGCAGACTTTACCAATCCCATATCATACTTTCCCCCTCACATTATAGGGTTAACTTCATTCTGGACTCGAAGGGGAAGCATTTCACAATTGCTATCAGTTAACTGCATTAACAGATAAGCTTTTTCCACCGGGAAGCGGAGAGAAATACTTTCAGGAGTACAGAAGATTTGAGCATGCAGTTTACACAACAAATCCCTTCCCAGCAGATTCACTGGACCATTCATTAGCAGAAAGGAGTGCTGAACTGAAATAGGACCTAAGGTAGCCATACAACCATTTGTCATATAATGCCATTCAGGCTTCCCAGTAACCCCTATTTTTCAGCATTTTTCAGTTCTGGTTTTTGGTGCCGCTCCCTTGGGTATAGCCGAATGAGTAGCCTCTGTATCTACTAACAATTCAAAAGTCTTTTGTCCTAATTTCAGGAGGACCACTGGGAATCGTGCAGCACATTTAAATTGTATCATTCCGGCTTCATAAACCTCAGGGCCCCAGGGGAGCGGCGCCTCCCTTCATTCATGATCCACAGAGAACTGACCCGCTACAGGTTTGCAATCAGCTCTTAGTCTGAGGGGGCATTCTCTCTGCCAGTTTCCTTCTTCACTACACTGATAACACCCGGTATTACAGAAGCTCACACCTCCACCTAGTCCATGTCCCCTACCGAATCCACCTCCTCGTCCACCCCTGAAACCATGATTCCAGCCCCGGCCCCTTGTCTGCCTCCCGTCATAGCCACTGCCAACAAGGATGCTTGATCTTTTAGATCCTTCTGTTTTTCCTTTTTTCTTTCCTTTTCTTTTAATTCTTCTCTCCCATTAAACACTCTGGTAGCAATGCTCACCACTTCAGACAAACTTTTCCCTTGCATCCCATCCGGATGTTCCCTGAACCTTTTTGCAATATCCTCTGCACATTGTGCCATATATACCAGCTTAATCATTTCTTTCCCAGAGTCTGATTCTAAGTCCAAATTACTGTGCTTTCTCATTTCACTTGTCAGTCGAGTGCAAAACTCAGAGGGATGTTCGTTTGGAAATTGAACACATGCAGTAACCTTACTCCAATTAGGGGTAACCTCCCCTGCTGCTTTTAACCCATGCAAAACAGCCTGTCGGTATTGACTCAATTCTTCCTTACCCCCATCTGTATTTGGGTCCCAACCTGGATCATCTCTGGGCATTGCTTTATTGTGAGACCTCTCATAAACTTCAGCAGCTTTTTCCGTGATTTTTTGACACTCATCCTCAGTTAGCAGGGTATCTAATCATTGATTCACATCTGCCCATGTTGGTAAGTGAATAGAGAATATAGTTCGAAACATTCTTTCCACTGCCTCGGGATCATCCTGAAGACGTGACATAGATTTCTGCCAATTTAGCAAATCTAGAGTTGGGAATGGCATGTGTGTGTGGACACCATCAAGGGCGACCCGCTAGTCAAGGTACAGGATAAGCTCGTAAAGGAGCCTGAAGTGTTGTTTCACCCCTAGAAGCTGTCCTTCCTTCCCGAGCCCCTTCTTCCGTCTCTGTTTTACCACCATCATCCTTATCCCTTAATCTAGAGCTTCGTTGTAAAGGAACTCCGATTGGAATATATCTAACTTCTTCTTCTGCCTGAGCTACCGGGGCATAGGGTGGGGGTTTCTTAACAGAGTCATCCGGGCAAACTGCTTCAAAGGCTGTGCGTCCCTCCTTTGGCTTATAATTATACCAGACAAATAAATAGTCCATTTGTCCAGGTCTAAGATCAACCAGAATATCCCTTAGGGAATTCATCCTGTCTGCGGAAAAGGTTCCGCAGCTCGGCCAGTCCTTAGTCGGGGACAAATGAGCAGTAAAGGAAGGCCATTGAATTTGACATAAATTTCTCATTTTAGATTTAGCTAAACCAGTAGTCCCAGAAATTTCCTTCCAATCCCTAAGTATCAGAGACAATGGGGTGTCCCCCGGGCACTTACTGCCAAATTGTCCCATTTTGATGAAGGGACTCTGACCCCTTTTTCCCGCATTGAGGTAAAGGGACTTTAACCCCCACCTCCCTGTGTCGAGCGCTCGCTTACCTCTCCAGGGACTCGAACACCTGGACTGGGACTCAAACCCAGAGAAGGATCCTGCGCAAACCCGGATTGGGACTCAAACCCAGGCAACCTGGATCCTGCTCAAGGGGTAGGTAGACGTTGCTGGATTATTTTTACGAGCTTCAGCTGGTTCACAGAACTCGCCTAATCGCCGACACAGAGATCAGATCACCAGGCAAGGCTCCTCTAAGCCAGAGGATGCGCGCTGTGTTGCCTCAGTGTCCGATCTCCTGCTGGAGAGTCAGATGAGTCCCGGCGGAGTCGCCAGAGTTTTTGGGGACCCTTGTACCCCAAACGGCAAAGTTCGTTGTCTGACCACGAGAGACAGGTAACACCAGCAAGGTTCAATAAAATGCTCTTTATTGAAGGGTGCACAACGACAATAGAGAGCAAGCTCGTCTCCTAAGAGAACCAGCTTACCCCTCACAACAGAACCTAAACATATATAGACAGTTTCGTTGTGTCACTGCACATCACTGATTATTCAATTAAGTAACCTAAAGAATTAGAAACTAATAACTTCTACTATACATGCATTCTTATGTCTTACAAGATTCAATGAATTACTTGATTAATGATACTTTAACAATCAGGAATGTAACGCTTGGGAATAAACAAAGAACAAAAACAGGGAGTTTTTATTGCCCGGGAAGCCTGGGAGTCTGGGGTCTGGGGCTTCTCATCAGTTCCGAACTGTTCCTGACACAGTACTTCCTGTGTTAAACTGGGAATGTCGTTTCTTTCTTATCTCATGGTTGCCTAACTCTGTGAAAGTCAGGCAACTCCCAGATGTTTTACAATTTTTAATTACCCAGAACCCTCTTTGAATTACCCAGAAACCTCGTTAGCCTAACTTTGTCCAGGCTGCCGTAACTGGCTTTGTGCTGCATTCTTATTCAGGCCTAACACCATATATGGAAAGATTAACTCTGATTGGTTAGAGGTTCATGTTATGTAACTTGTTATGTAAGTGCCATGTGCTCTAAAATAGCAAGGAGAGGGGCTCCTTGCTGGAGGGAGCTGCCTGAGCTTTGTACCAGGGGCTCTCCTTTTGTTCACACAGGTGTGTGCAGAGGGGCATCCGGGCCAAACCTGCATGGCACTGCCCCGGGGGCTCTGCAATTCCAGCAGGCTCTGTGCTCCAAACATTTCTCCTGTTGCTGGCAAATGCACTTTAACACGGGACTCTGGGGCAAGGGAGGGGCTGTTTGTGAAGTGACACCCCTCCTTCCTTGAAGGGAAGGGCATGAGCCAGGAGCTGAGGGGTTCCCAGTGGATTCTTTACCGAGCACTGCCAGTGTGCTCAGCGCTGCACGGGGCCATCTCTGTCCCAGTCCCCCAGACCAGCCATGCAGCTCTGCGCCGGGCTTCATCTCCCACCAGCCGCGAGGAGGGCTGTGGGGGAGCGGGTTTGCAGGTGTGATCTGACCACAGAGAGGACGGTCACTGGGCCTGGCCGTCGGGGCCCAGCAAGAAGCAGAAGGCGGGGAGTGTGAGCTGGGAGCGAAGGGCTGACACCGCCTTTAGGATGATGTGCTGCTCCTGCTGCTGGGACCCAGACTCCATCCATGTCAGCTGCCTGGCGAGCTTTCTTCCCTGGGACACAGCCCGGCTCTGGCCTTGCCGAGGGTGGCTCCCGTGTGATCCCCAGTATGAGAGCAAATGCCTCCAGCCCCTCAGCCAGGGAGCTCACAGGCCACTCACCTCTCCAGTTCCTTGGGCACCAGCTTTTACTGATCCCTGAGCTGCCCGCAGGGCAGGATAACTCCGCATGTCCCTGGGCACCAAGCAGGGAGGGATGGGAGGAAGTGGAGAAGTGTCTACCCAGGGTATTTATCCAGCTCCCTTGACTGGCTAAGCATCTCTCCTGCATTTAAACCCATGCCCCTGTAAGGTGGGGCAGTGCCCTTCTCCCCTGTACAGGTGAGCGCTTGTGGTTGTGAAGAAAAGCTTGAAAAATGGCCCAAGCATGGCCAACATAGCCCCCACCTGCCTGAGTCTGCAGAGAGCCTGAGCCTATCACTGTGCGGGTGGAGCTGCCCCATATGACTGACAGAGCGATGCTGCCCAACTCGGCGGACAGCCCAAACAAGGAAGAGTGTCCAGTGAATCTCAAAGGGGTGATAATAGCAAGCCCAATTGCTCTGGGGGCACCTATCCCACCCCAGCAGTGACAGCCCAGGTCCTGGGGGAAAGAACTGGGGGCCCCTGCTGCTCCCAGCGGGAGAGGGATTCAGCTACCCATCCTGGGGGGAAGAAGGAACCCTGTGCAGCTGTCCCTGCCTTTCCAAGACGTTTAACTGAAATCGATTAGGAACAGGTTGGAACTGGTCTGTCCCGAGCCCCTCTGAAACCCAAATCAGAGCATCCACATGGCCTTTGCTCCGGTTTCAGTTTGCCCCATTGGTCAAACTGGTGCCACTTTCCCATGCAGAGAAGACCTGAGAGTAAAGGCTTGAAACCCCGAGGAGCCTCTGGCTCAGTGAGGGGGCTGGCTGTTCTCAGAGTGCCTGAGAACCACACCCCCATGAGTCCTGATGTCCCTCTGCTCTGCCCATGGGGACGTACAGCTCTGAATCCTGCTGAGCATGGGGTGAGTGGGGTGGGCCAGGGACACGTGGGGGAGCACAGGAGCGACAGGCCCGGAGTGGGGGGCTGGTGTAAAGGGGTTACTCCATGTTAGCCCATAGGATCCTGACACCCCCTTGCCTGCCACCCAGGCCTGGATGGGGCCATGCTTTCGCCCTCCAGGCTCTGCTACACTGCTGTGGGTGTGGCTAACGCAGTGGGCGGAGGCCTTGGGAGCCAGACATGTGGCAGGCAGCTTGGGGCAGGCTGCAGGCAGCTGTGTCTGGAGTCAGTTCTGGGACAGAGGTAAGGGCAGCTGGCTGGGGGCCTCTGGGAGGGACCTGGTCTGAAATGCAGGGCTGGTGCTGCCCGCTTCTCAGCTGGTTTAAAAGCTCCCCTGGAGGAAGCATCCCTGGTAGGGGTGCCTGGTGCTGGCTCCACACGGGGGGCTGAACCTATGATGGCTCCAGCCCCACATGGCCTGAGTTTGTCTTGGGGGGCTCTGGACACTGTGTAACACTGGCAGGGCTGGAGCCAGGCGGCTGTGGAAGATGCCAGCAGGATGGGCTGGGTGCTGGGGGGAGATCAGCCTGGATTCCCTGCCCCCAGCTGGGCCTTTGGCCCCAGTCTGGATGGGCTGGTGTGATTCTCCTGAGGGGCCAGCTGGCTTCTGCTCTCCCAGCACCACCTAGTGAGGGGCAGGGGGTTGGAGCGAGCGAGTTTAGGGGCCTGGGGCTCATGGGCTGTGCTTGTGTAGGCCTCGCCCTGGCTTGTTGGTGTAGCTGGCCGCTGGGCTGCAATTCAGTCAATGCTGAAATGTCAGGGAATGTTCCAGGCACCCCCGGCTGCTCTGGGGGCACATGGAGCCCTGCCCCTGCCATCTCTTTAGCCCACCAGAGCTTCAGCTCCCTGGGCAGCTGCCTAGAGCTCAGACTGGCTGATTGCACCCATTAGCCCCTCACAGGATAACAGTAGCCAGCCCATCCTCCCGCACACTGAATGCTTATCTCCCCAGGGTGAGGGAATGGGGGCATGGCCTGGGAACACGCTACTTTGGCTGAGGGAGGCTGGTGTGGAGGGAAGGGGCCTGGGGGACCCAGAAAGGTGAGAATGGGGGTGCACACAGACACCCGGGTCTGGGAAAGGGTTTGCAGACAGCTGCTGGCATGAGCCTGGTATGGGAGGGAGCACACAGCCCCTTGTCAGGGGGAGTAATGGGGAGTCCCTGGAATAATAGGGGTCAGGGAGGGGGGCTCCTGGAAGGAACGGGGAGATGCATGGCACCCCGGTTACGCAGTGAGCTCTGCGGCATGGCCCCCTGGCACTTTTCTGAGGGCATTAGCACCAGCACCTGCAGGCCTCTGAGCAGCCAGCCCCTGTGTGGGGACTAGCCAGCCCCCGCCACATGGCTGCACTGTCCGTGTAATCCAGGGCTTGCCCCTCCTTGGGTCCCAGCATTTCCGCTGGTGGCTTGCCCTGCGAGCTCCCTGGGTGCAGACACCCCCTGACGCTTTTCTGCCTCCCCCACAACAGCAGCCGCTGCACCGTGGCCCCATGAGCCAGACTCAGCTCCAGATCCTGGTGCTCAGCCCAGAGGCCTCTGGGAAATCCACCATGACCAGACGCCTGCTCTGCGAAGGGGGCGACAGCTGGAAGAGTCTGGAGACAGCCCAGAAAGAGGTAACCGCGGCCAGGGGGTGTCCGCAGGCAGACGAGTGTCCTTTAGCCCCGTTCCCCACCTCTCACTCCCAGAGCCTGGGCTGGATGGTGTGGGCGGGAGCTCTGTCATGAGACAGTCCATGAGGTCCCTCGGCCTAACGCCCGTTCTATGGTGGACCCACAAACAGCGGGGCTGGGGTTAGGCCCCTCGCTGCTGCCTGGACAGGCAAAGTGAGCCTCAGCCTCCACATCAAAGAGAAGTGTTTCCACAGGCCCCCCCCTTGCTGGCAGAGTGACCCGGGGTCTCCCTTCTCTGGGCAGCTGGAGTCACCGGGCGATGCTCTGGAACTGCTCCCCACCAAGCCAGGCAGGACTCTGGGGAGCCTCCTCTCCCTTGGAGCAGACTTGTTCAGGGCAAGAAGCTCACACGTCTTCACCTCCTGGGTCTCTCCTTGGAGCATTCAGCATCCTCTGCCCTTCCGTGTGCTTCCCACCGCGAGCCCACCCCAGCGAGGTCCTGGGGAAGCCACAGGGTCCTGCACCCCCACTTTGCAGTCAGATGTGACTCAGCCAGCCAGTAAAACAGAGGTTTATTCGATGACAGGAACACGATCTAAAACAGAACTTGTAGATACAACGAACCGGACCCCTCAGCCGGGTCCATTCTGGGGGGGCAGTGAGCCAGACCCCCACATCTGCACTTCACTCCTCATCCCCAGCCAGCTCCAGACTAACAACCCCCTCCAGCCCCTCCTCTCTGCTCAGCTCCTTTCCCGGGCCAGGAGGTCACTAGACCTCTTTGTCTCCAACACCTGCAGCTGGCACCTTTGCAGGGGAGGGGCCCAGGCCATCAGTTGCTAGGAGACAGAGTGTCAGGCATTTAGGTGCACTGGCCCCTTCCTCTGCAGCAATCACACACCCTTATTCCACCACCTAGATATTAAGAACTGCATAGGGTACACTGAGGCACCAACACAGTATTCAGAGAAAACGTTAAGAACATTCCCAGTTCGTCACAGTCCTGCCAAGTGAGGATTTCTCAGCCCTCACGCCAAGGGGAAGGGGAGTGGGAGCCTGACAGAGCTCTTGTCTAACACAATTGCAACCCTTCCAATGTGGCAGGCAGCTAGTCTCAGCCCGAGAATAGTGTCTGTGCAACTGTACTGACAGCTATTCTCCGAGGGGGCGAGTAACTGGGGTTGTGTCAAGGGGCGGCTCTAGCCATTTCGCTGCCCCAAGCACGGCGGCATGCCACGGGGGGCGCACTGCCAGTTGCCAGTCCCACGGCTCTGGTGGACCTCCCGCAGACGTGCCTGCGGAGGGTCCGCTGGTCCCGCGGCTCCGATGGACCTCCCACAAGCGTGCCTGCGGATGCTTCACCGAAGCCGCGGGACCAGCAGACCCTCCACAGGGGCGCCTGTGGGAGGCCCACTGGAGCCGCCTGCCACCCTCCCGGCGACTGGCAGAGCGCCCCCAACGTCGTGCCGCCCCAAGCATGCACTTGGTGTGCTGGGGTCTGGAGCCACCCCTGGTTTTGCCAGTGTAACTCTTATGGTCAAAATCACCCCTCACCGGCAGCAATGCCCCAGGACGAGGTCTGTGCCTAGAGCAGGCTAGTGAAACAGACGGACCAAACAAAAGTGGGTTAGGAGCTGTGAAATCGACTCCCCTCAAGGCCTGAGCTGGGGGTCGCTTCTTTGGCCTTGGAGTTCCAGGAGCTCCCCAGTCGCCCAGGGAGGTTCCCAGGGAAATGAGGCTTCCCTTTCAAGTGTAACAAAACTGAACACTTGGTGCTGGAACACCCTGCCCAGCCTCCGTCCAGCACAGCAGCGAGTAGCCACAAGAGCCCAGTGTTTCCCTTTCTATGGAGCTTTGCAGCCCCAGCCCCTGGCTGGGTGAGGAAGGCCCGTCTGCTCTCTGTAGCGCATGGGGAGGGGAAGATCAGTAGTTCTGGGTGCCGCAGACCTGGCTGAGCCCCTGGGGGCGTGACTCCAAGGTCCACGCTTGAGAATCGAGCCCAAGCATGTCTCAAAATGCATGCCCTGAACCAGTGCCCACCGCTGGGAATTCAGCCCCAAGACCAGTGCTTCATTTGGGCCAGGGCTGAGCCCTGACACCTCTGGGTTTGCTGCATCAATTATGAATGTAAAACAACTGCTTAAGCCCCGGCACCTCTTTCCTTACAAATTAAGCACTGCCCAGGGCCAGCAGCTGGTGGCAGAAGCAGGAGCAGAACCACCGACTCCCAGGCCCATGTGTGTTTTTCAGCCAAGCTGCCCCAGCGTGAGCTCGCTGTCCCATAGTGAGAGAACATCCCGGTTGTGCCAGGTGCATCAGACAAAGGGCAATTGTCCCAAGGAGATCGGTCTCTGGGACACCCACAAGGTCCCCATTCCCAGAGACTCCTGGCATGGAGACACCATGGGTGGCATGTCTTCTGCATGCGGGGGAGGGGGTGGGTAATGGGCAGGGGAGTGAAAGGAGGCTGAGGTTTGCTGTGGCTGGTTGCTTTGCGAGCACCTCATCTAAGACAAGTGGCTCTCATTGGCTTCTACGAGAACTGTAACCAGTGTCCTCCCCATGCAGACAGGGAAGAGCCCCCTCACGCCTGCCCGGATGCTGGACAGGCCGAGAGCAGAGCAGCGACAGGGCACAGCCCCTAGTCACCTCCTGCAGCCCTTCAAGACCCCAAAGCACAAGGTCATTGTTGTCGATTCCCTGGAGCCTGGGGGGCTGCCCGGTAACCCGTTCTCAGGCAGCGCTCCGGTAAGTGCCAGGCCGGAGGGTGCATTACCAGAATGGCTGGGGCTGGCTGGTTGGTGGGGAGCTCACTGACAAACCCAGGATCAGCTGGCTGGGTGCTGACGCAGGATAGAAACTCACCCAGGGCTGTGGGGGCAAGGGGCGTGGTTTTCCAGCACTTGGAGGCTCTGTCATGGCTGGGTCTCTGGCAGGAGGCTGGCTGGGAAGATTTAACCATCTCTTCCAGCCTCAAAACTCTAGATCTTGCTTTAAATGCTTCCCGCCGCTAACCCGCTTTAACCTGTGTCCGTGTGCTGGCTATCGGAACGCTGGCCAAGGCTCGGTCAGATGCTGGGCCATGGCCAGCCAGGTACCTCTCACAGCCGAAAAGGGGGCTCGGCCATGGTGCCTTTTGTCTGACCAGCCATCTCTTGGCTGACGGTAATTCTGCTGCTGCCCTTTAATTCCCCCCCCGGGAGGTCGCGGGGCACGTGGCCTTAGTAGTAAGTAAATGTTCAGGGCTGATGTGCAGGGTGTGTCGTCAGGCCATGGCTGGTGGCCCTTGGCTTCTCTACTGCTTCCTCCCCGCCACACACCTCATTCGTGTCTCCTTCCTCCCTTTCCTCTTCTCTGGGGGAAAAAGGGGTTTGCCCCCCTAGTCACTGTGCCCCTCACCCAGCACCTCCAGCCCACCCTAAAGAGGGTATCTGCATCCTGCCCTGCAGCGGAATCCCTACACCTGCCTCCCTGCCCCGTGGCTGTGCCCGGCACCAGATCAAGCACCCAGCCCCAGTGGGTGTGGGCCACGCACCCAGCACGAGGCCCCAGTGGGCGTGGGCTGCTCTGTTCTCTGGATGGGCGGCTGTTACGTAGCTGGTGCGTTACCCCAGCGCTCATTTCTGTGGTTCCCTGGCTTCGTGTGCATCGCGTCTGTGACACTCGGGTTGCTCTGGGCATTAACTAGTTCTCGTCTCCCCCAGGCCAGCGCTGTCGTGCTGCTGGTCCCTGCGGCCGGGGTACAGCATGAGGCCAGCTGCGTTGTCATCTGCCAGCAGGTCCTCTTGGCCTGCAATCTGCCAGCCAAGCAGCTCGTCGTCTGTGTGAACAAGATGGATGCCACGGAGCCTCGCTACACTTGCCAGCGCTACCAGGAGATTGGCCAGGAAGTGTGCGCCTGCCTCCGCCAGCAGGACAAGAACCCAGTAACTGTGGCTTTTCTCCCAATCTCGGGCTTGCATGGGGACAACCTGCTGGAACCCAGCTCCAGGGTAAGTCTGGGGCCTAGCCACCCTGGGAAGGGCTGCAGGGCATTGGGCCAGATGGCCCCCCTTGTGGGAATGGCTTAGCCAGGCCGCTGGCTTGTCCATCCTAGCGGCTGTCTAAGACTGGCTTTCATGATGCCACGTCTCTTTGCCTGCAGGCCCGGTGCCTTGGGGAAAGCAGGGGCTGGTACCGTGGTTCCCAGGCCAGCTGCATGCAGAGGAGGTGGTGCTGCGGACCCAGACCCACTGAGGCATTTAGGCACCTAGCACTCACCAAAATCAATGGGTGCCAAGCAGCAGGGTACCTCTGGGGAGCAGGACCGTAATGCCGAGTCTGTCTCCTGTCCCTGGTCCTCCAGGCCGCAGCATTAAACTGGCCCTGCTGTGCCGGCCGGCCCACCAGCCAGGGTCCTGTCTCTCCTGTTCCAAGCACAGGAGGCCTGTGGCTCTGAGGGGAAACAAGTTCCTGACCCTGGCTCTCGGCTGGCCACCCTTCTCCCTGGTCACCCTCTACAGTGTCTCCGCAGAGCTTCCTGGGGCAGGAACTGTCTGGGCTGTGTCTGTGACGGGCCTTGGGCCACCGCTGGGGCTGCTAGACGTGCCAGGGAGTCAGTAGTATTGTCTCCTCTCCCTCGCCACACAGAGGCCATTAAACCCCGGGAGAGGTCAGGGGCATAACGCATGGCTGGAAGGAGCTCGATACTATGGTGATGGGCACGGGATGGAAACCTCCGTGGGTTAATAGATCCCTAGATTCCAAGGCCAGAAGGGACCACTGTGATCTGTGACCTCAAGAGACCTGCCTTGAAATAATTCCTACAGCAGATCATAAGAACGACCAGACTGGGTCAGACCAAAGGTCCATCGAGCCCAGTGTCCTGTCTGCCGACAGTGGCCAATGCCAAGTGCCCCAGAGGGAGTGAACAGAACAGGGCAACTTATCAAGTGATCCATCCCCTGTCGCCCATTCCCAACTTCTGGCAGTGAGAATTTTAGGGACACCCAGAGCATGGGGCTGTGCCACTGACCATTGATGGACCTGTCCTCCAGGAACTGATCTAGGTCTTTTTTGAACCCTGTTATAGTCTTGGCCTTCACAACATCCTCTGGCAAGGAGTTTCCTTTTGTTTGTTTTGAAACCTGCTGCCAATTAATTTCACTGGGTGTCCCCGGTTCTTGTGTTTATGAGAAGAAAAGCATCCAATCTGGATTTGAAACTGGTCAGTGATGGAGAATCCATTATGACCCTTGGTTCCGATGGTTAATAACCCTCACAGTCAAAAATATACACTTTGTTCTAATCTGAATGTGTCTAGCTTCGACCTGCAGCCATTGAGCTATTCCAGCAGGCGGAGGAGATGAGATCATTGACTGGGCGAGGTTCCCCTCAAGCTCGGGAATCTGCCCTCGTTACCCAGACAGTAACACTGAAATCCTGCCCTTTGCAGATGCCCTGGTTCCGAGGCTGGGCAGGCACTAGGAAGCGAGGTGGTACCATGGCCACCAGCCTGCGGCAGGTCCTGGATTCTCCTGTCCCTGGGTGGCCCCAGTGGGACTCCAACTACACATGTGGAGGTGGGTGGTAATTTGCCTTGTTAGGCTGGCGGGAGGGGGTGGGGGTCTCCTGCACAATGCTGGGGACGGGCCTGAGTCGCACACGCTCACAGGAAACTCTGCTTGGGCTGCAGTGACTGACGTGGCCACCCGTGGGCCTAGAGGTGCTATATCACCAGTTAGCTTCATTCACTTCCAAAGCTAAACTTGGAATAAATCACACAATTCAGAATAAGAGCATTCACACGGGAAGCTAATCCAGAATAACTATTCTGCCTTAAGTTTGTACCCACCCTTAATCTGAATTAACCTCTCAGTGGAGACAAGCCCTTTATGACCTGGCATTAATATGTGGAGGGACAGATGGCTGGCACGGCAGGGGTGGCTGCCTGCTGTTCTCCTCAGAAGACTCTGGCCATGTACGTACCAAGCCCAGACCGTCCCACAAGCACTGACTGACACCAGGCTCCCAGAGAAGTGCCAGCCCCAGGCAAAGATCTGAGCAAGTGGGCCCTGCAGCTGGGACCCCTGTGGAGTAGTGGGGGAAGCCAGGCCTGGCCCAGGGCCTTGCTCTGAGGCAATTCTTGTGACTGTCTGCTCATGTGCCCCATCAAATCTTGCCTGCGAGGCTGGGCGCTCCAAGGGGCAGGACACCCCAGCAAAATCAGCCCGGGGAACTGCACCTGGAAACCCCAACCCCAGCCTGGGCCTGGCTTTTAATGGTGCCCTGGCCAAAGCTGCCAGCTGGGAGGGAAGCCCCTGACTTAACTGGGCCTTTGTAGGGGGCTGTAGGAAGGCAGGGGGCCTTGTCCCAGCAAGGGACAGGACACGGCAGGCTGAGCTCCTGCTCCTGCCTCCAGGGGCGGTTCCAGGCACCAGCACGCCAAGCGCGTGCCTGGGACAGCAAGCCACAGGGAGAGCTCTGCCGGTCGCCGCGAGGGCAGCAGGAAGGTTTCCTTTGGCGGCATGCCTGTGGACGGTCCACTGGTCCCATGCTTCGGCAGACCTCCCGCAGGCGCGCCGCTGAATCCGCGGGACCAGGGACATCCCGCAGGCATGGCGCCGAAGCCAGCCTGCCTGCCATGCTTGGGGCAGCAAAATACCTAGAGCTGCCCCTGCCTGCCTCTGCCTGTGACTGACAGGCAACTCAGGCCAGTGCCACCCGAAAACGGCCACTGGCTTCGGCTGCCTTGTAAGCCCAGCTCGAGACCCCAGGGGCCTGAGTTCTCAGGTGTCCAAAAGCAGATGCACCCGAGTGCCAGGGCTGTAAACCCAGTGGGACGGGCTGTGTTCCCAGGCAGCTCAGTCGGGCCTGAGCCTGCCTGGGGCCTGCAGGCGTTGTCGTAACACAGCCAGCCTGTGTCCATGCACGATCACTAGCTCTTGCTCTGGATCCTCACCCTGGTCTCTGCTTCTCCGCAGGACTGGAGGGTGACCCTGTGAGAATGAGCAGCACCCCCGTGTCCTGCTTAGAGGAGCCCCTGACCCTCCCATCCTCCCTCGACGGTACCACGTCAGCCGGCCTAAAGAGGAAGGACTTGGAGAGCCCCGTCCTGAAGCTGCCGAAGAAGCCCCAAGGGGAATCCCTTCACACTGGCATGCAGTGGCTGGCACCATCCCAGGGGAGTGACCTTGACACAGCACTAAACTGGCAAAAACAGATCCTCGAGACCCAGTGCCCCCTCGCTTCCACCCCACTCACACAGCCCTCCCACTGGCCGCAGGACCCACCTCTCCAGCTCCCATCCTCCCCCACCCGCTGGCCGCAGAACCCACCTCTCCAGCTCCCATCCTCCCCCACCCACTGGCTGCAGGACCCTCCTTTCCAGCTCCTATCCTCCCCCACCCGCTGGCCGCAGGACCCACCCCTCCAGCTCCCATCCTCCCCAGCTCCCATCCTCCCCCACCCACTGGCCGCAGGCCCCTCCTCTCCAGCTCCCATCCTCCCCCACCCACTGGCCGCAGGCCCCTGCTCTCCAGCTCCCATCCTCCCCCACCCGCTGCCCACAGGCCCCTCCCCTCCAGCTCCCATCCTCTCCCACCCGCTGGCCGCAGGCCCCTCAGTTGTGCCACCAGTGCACCTCCCTGCTCCTAGCCTGGTCAAGGCAGCACTGACAGGCCCCACCTCAGCAGCTGCCCCCCGAGCCAGAGCAGCACCAGCAGGCCCTTCCTGTGCATCCCAAGTACACACAGCTGCTCCCAGTCCCGTCCTGGCCACCCAATCTGCTGCAGCTGGTGGCTTCCACTCTCCAGTATCTGTCCCCTCCGCGGCCCTGCCAGCTGGCCCTGTCTCCCCCGCCGCCCCAGCACCCGCAGCCCAGGCCTGCCTGCTCGCCATCCCTTCACGACAGCTGCCCCTTGCTGCAGGTACTCTGCTGGTCACTCAGTACCACTGACCTGGCCTGATGGCTCGGGTGCTGGCTCGCAGGCTGGACTTGCCAGGGCATTGCCCCCCACAGGCAGCCAAGGGCTGTGCCTTGCATCCCTCCAGTCCTGCTCAGGCCCCCTGGGCTCTAGCCGGGGGAAGGGGCTCTTGGAGCTGGCTCTGGGCCGGGCGGGGGTACTCCACGATGGTGAATCTGGCCCCAAATGGCCACAGGACAGCCGCGGCTCAGGCCTGCAGGTTGGTGGCTTCCAGCTGTGCTTTGTGTTGGTAAGTGACAATAAAGTGTTTTCCAAAGTCCTGGCTCTGGGATTTTCTGCCCCCTCTATCCCACACAAGCTGAGGGCAAATAGAGGCTTGCTCAGCCCTAGCCACAATAGAGACAATCACAGGGGCCAGGCCTCCGGCGCAGCCGCCAAGTGTTCACATGTGGGACAGAAGTGGGGTTTGGCTGCCCCTTTGGCCGATGAGTGCCAGAAGCTGAGCTGGAGGGTAAGTGTTGTGGGGCAGGGACTTGTGGTCACTGAAGGGGGCTGGACTCCTGAAGGAGGCTTCTAGCTGTCACTGCAAAACACGCGGCTACTGGCACGGGCGTCCCATAGGGCTGGACTCAGCAGTGCTGAGCACCCACCTGTGAGGACCAGCACCTGTCAAATTAGGCCTTTCCATGGCAGCACAGTCCAGCTGCCCCATGCTCTCTGCTGTGCTCCTGTGCAGGAACAAAGGGGGTTCAGCTGGCGGAGAGCTGGGGTGCCTTTTGGCTGGGAGTCAGGACTCCTGGGTCCTGCTCTTCGCACTGGAGTGGTCTGCAGGGCATGGCTGTGTCTGTGCACCCAGCTGCCACTGGCTACCAGCCTGGGAGATGTACTAAGGAGAATAACTACAAACCACCCTGCAAGGGTCTGGCTGAGCCCTCCCTATGCCAGGCTCTCTGCCTCTGCCACCCTGGCTGCCCCTGTGAGAGCTGAGTGCCTAACTGCTGACTCCTAGCCCTAGAGTGGGCATCTTGCCAAACAGCCTGCTGCATAGAGGGGCTGTGCCTCAGTTTTCCCCTCAGTTACACCATGGTTTTGCTGGCCCTACTGCTATGTTGGTGTTTAATGAGATGAGCAATGGGCCCTGCCCAAAGTTCACAACCCAGTCGCACCATTCACCCTCCCATGGGTCTGTTCCTGTGGCTGGGGGGAGGGGGCTGAAGGAATCATTGGGGATGTGAGTGCAAATCCCTCCATGCTTTGCCTGGGGAGAGCTGGCTGCTTTAACCCTTTGTACACCAGCTCTTCTTGTGCCAGCCAGGGAGTGCTGGCCTGCCCTGGAGCAGGCCACCAGTCTGTCTATCTATCATTCATTCACATGCAAGGGGACAGATCCCCAGGGCTCTGCACTGGGACCAGTGCTGTTCACATAGCTATCAATGATCTGGAAAAGGGGGCTAAACAGTCAACTGGGGTAGGCTGCAGATGATACAAAGTTACTCAAGATAGTCAAGTCCAAAGTCGACTTCGAGGAGTTACAAAGGGACCTCACGTGACTGGGTAACACAACAGATGACATTCAGTGCTGATAAATGCAAAGGAATGCACACTGGATAAATCCCAACTGTACATATAAAATGATGGGTCTACATTAGCTGTTACCGCTCAAGAAAGAGATCTTGGAGTCTTTGTGGCTAGTTCTCTGAAAACATCCACTCAGCATGCAGCGGGAGTCAAAAAAGCAGACAGAATGTCAGGAACAATTAGGGACGTGCTAGATAATAAGACAGAAAATATCATAATGCCAGTAAATAAATCCATGGTACACCCACATCTTGAATAGGCATGCAGTTTTGGTTGCTCTGTAAAAATTGGGGTATGGAACAGCTTCTCTATGAAAAGGGATTAATAAGACTGGGACTGTATGGCTTGGAAAAGAGATGACTAAGGGGGCATATGCTAGAGGTCTATAAAATTATGAACAGTGTGGAGAAAGTGAATAAGGAAGTATTTTTACTCCATCACATAATACAAGAACCAGGGGTCACCCAATGAAATTAACAGGCAGCAGGTTTAAAACAAACAAAGGGAAGTATTTCTTCACACAATACACAGTCAACCTGTGGAACTCCTTGCCAAGGGATGTTGTGAAGGGCAAAAGTATAACTGGGTTAATAAAAGAACTAGGTAAGTTCATGGTGGACAGGTCTATTAATGGCTATTCACCAAGATGGTCAGTGATGCCACCTCATGCTCTGGGTGTCCCTAAACCTCTGGCTGCCGGAAGCTGGGAGTGGGCAACAGGGGATGGATCACTAGATAATTGCCCTGTTCTGTTCATTTCCTCTGAAGCATCTAGCACTGGCTACTGTTGGTAGACAGAATACTGGGCTGGGTGGACCATTGGTCTCACCCAGTGTGGCCATTCTTATGCTGTGCTGTCCTACAGGCATATCTTCATTAATGATCTGGAGGATGGCACGGATTGCAGCCTCAGCAAGTTTGCAGATGACATTAAACTGGGAAGAGTGGTAGATACACTGGAGGGTAGGGATAGGTATAGAAGGACCCAGACAGATTAGAGGACTAGGCCAAAAGAAATCTGATGAGGTTGTCACGGAGTCCCTGGGCGATGCTCTGAAACTGCTCTCCACAAAGCCAGTCAGGACTTTGGGGAGCCTCCTCTCCCTCGGAGCAGACTGTCTTCAGGGCAAGAAGCTCACATGGCTTCACCTCCTGGGTCACTCCTATGAGCATTCAGCATCCTCTGCCCCTCCGTGCGCTTCCCCCAGCGAGTCCGCCCAGGCAGGGTCCTGGGGAAGCCACAGGGTCCTGCACCCCCACTTTGCAGTCAGACGTGACTCTCAGCCAGCCAGTAAAACAGAGGTTTATTTAGATGACATGAACACAGTTCAAAACAGGTCTTGTCAGTACAGACAACAGGACCCCCTTTAGTTAGGTCCATCTGGGGCCCCAGGGAGGCCACAGCCCCGTTGAGAGGCCCGAGCCCCATCAGGTGCCACTCTCCATTTCCCAGCCAGCTCCAAACTGAAAAACTCCCCCCAGCCTCTCACTCAGCCTTTGCTCAGTTCCCAGGCAAAGGTGTCACCTGGCCTCTAACCCCTTCCTGGGTTCTCATGTTACTTGCTCAGGTAGTCTCCCTCCAGGCCAGTCTCCTATCCCCCAATGTAGACCAGCCTCCCAGGACAAAACTCCCCACTCAGCATTCACAGACCACATTAAGAATAGTCCCAGTTCATCACAGAGGTTCAACAAGGACAAGTGCAGAGTCCTGCACTTAGGATGTAAGAATCCCATGCACTGCTACCGACTAGGAACCGAGTGGCTAGGAAGCAGTTCTGCAGAAAAGGACCTAGGGGTTACAGTGGGCAAGAAGCTGGATATGAGTCAGCAGTGTGCCCCTGTTGCCAAGAAGGCTAATGGCATTTTGGGCTGCATATGTAGGGGCATTGCCAGCAGATCGAGGGGTGTGATCATTCCCCTCTATTCAGCACTGGTGAGGCCTCATCTGGAGTACTGTGTCCAGTTTTGGGCCCCGCACTACAAGAAAGATGTGGAAAAATTGGAAAGAGTCCAGCGGAGGACAACAAGAATGATTAGGGGGCTGGAGCACATGACTTATGAGGAGAGGCTGAGGGAACTGGGATTGTTTACTCTGCAGAAGGGAAGAATGAGGGGGGATTTGATAGCCGCTTTCAACTATCTGATAGGGGGTTCCAAAGAGGATGGATCTAGACTGTTCTCAGTGGTACCAGATGACAGAACAAGGAGTAATGGTCTCAAGTTGCAGTGGGGAAGGTTTAGTCGGATATTGGGAAAAACTTTTTCACTAGAATAGTGGTGAAGCACTGGAATGGGTTCCCTAGGGAGATGGTGGAATCTCCTTCCTTAGAGGTTTTTCCTGTCTGGGATGATTTAGTTGGGGTTGATCCTGCTTTGAGCAGGAGGTTGGACTAGATACCTCCTGAGGTCCCTTCCAACCCTGATATTCTATGATTCTATGAAAATTTTGTATCAAAGCCTCATGTAGAAACTTTGCATTGCCCTTGGTATAATGTTACAGTCCTTAAGGATAGAATCAGATAGAAGAAAAATGGTTTAGTTGGGGATTGGTCTTGCTTTGAGCAGGAGGTTGGACTGGATGACCTCCTGAGGTCCCTTCCAACCCTGATATTCTATGATCAGGCAAGTGAGAACCAAGCCAGGTCCTGTCCCAGCAGCAAAGGGATTGGGTTTGGTCCTGCAGCACACACCCAGCATGGCACTCAGGGCCAGGCCCCAGATGGGCATAACCCACAGCTGCTCTGCAGAACAGCCAGGGACCCTGGGGTACCCCGCTGTCACACACATCCCCAGGGGGCCGGGGGTATGGATGGCCTGGAAAGCTCTAGCCAAGCAGTGGGATGGCTCAGCACTGGCCAGCCCTTTAAGAACTGAAGATACTTTAAGGTCAGGACAGAGATGCCTGCAGTGGGACTCCAGCCAGCGAGCAGGGCAGGCCTGTATGTGCCCCGAGAGCAGCCAGGGTTAAACATGGCCCTTTCTCCCCTATAGAACACTGTGAGCTCTCCCCTTCCTGTGGTAGAGCCACTTGGGACAGGGGCATCCCCCTTCCCCCAGGGCTCCTCCCGGGTAGGGGTCTCAGCGGCTGTGGGAGTAGGGCTCTGCGTTAACTGAGGATACTTTGCCCTCTGCTCACATCTGCAGGGGGAACCCAAACCTAGGAGCTGCCCCACACATACCGGGTACCTATCCCTGCTTCTCTGGGGGCTGACAAACTGCAGGCAGCTGCAGCTCCTCAGATGGTCGCCCCCCAGGTGCAGGTCCTCAGGCCTCTGGGTGCACCACTGGCCCCACTACCAGCCCCTCCCAGCTCCCAGCCATTTGTTCCCCTGCACAGGCCTGGCCAGATTCAACCAGGCCTGTAGCAGGATGGTTCCTGGAGGGGCTGCTCCTAGCCCAGCTGGGGAGGGGGGAGTTGTGCTCCTGGGGGCCCTGCAGCCCGTATTCTGCCTGCTCATCCCCTGTGTGGTTCTGCTCTTCTCCTGCTCTACTGGCTTGCTGCCTGTCAGGAATGGAGGTGGCTGCACTGGCAGAGGTTGCTGGGAGACAAGAGCCTCCCAGCTAGGGCAAGTATCAGAGGGGTAGCTGTGTTAGTCTGAATCTGTAAAAGCAGAAAAGAATCCTGTGGCACCTTATAGACTAACAGACGTTTTGGAGCATGAGCTTTGGTGGGTGAATACCCACTTCGTCAGATGCATGTAGTGGAAATTTCCAGGGGCAGGTATATATATGCAGGCAAGCTAGAGATAATGAGGTAGTTCAATTAGGGAGGATGAGGCCCTGTTCTAGCAGTTGAGGTGTGAAAACCAAGGGAGGAGAAACTGGTTCTCTAATTGGCAAGCCATTCACAGTCTTTGTTTAATCCTGAGCTGATGGTGTCAAATTTGCAGATGAACTGAAGCTCAGCAGTTTCTCTTTGAAGTCTGGTCCTGAAGTTTTTTTGCTGCAGGATGGCCACCTTAAGGTCTGCTATAGTGTGGCCAGGGAGGTTGAAGTGTTCTCCTACAGGTTTTTGTATATTGCCATTCCTAACATCTGATTTGTGTCCATTTATCCTTTTCCATAGCAACTGTCCAGTTTGGCCGATGTACATAGCAGAGGGGCATTGCTGGCATATGATGGCATATATTACATTGGTGGACGTGCAGGTGAATGAACTGGTGATGGTGTGGCTGATCTGGTTAGGTCCTGTGATGGTGTCGCTGGTGTAGATATGTGGGCAGAGTTGGCATCGAGGTTTGTTGCATGGATTGGTTCCTGAGCTAGAGTTACTACTGTGCGGTGTGTAGTTACTGATGAGACTATGTTTCAGGTTGGCAGGTTGCCTGTGGGCGAGGACTGGCCTGCCACCCAAGGCCTGTGAAAGTGTGGGATCATTGTCCAGGATGGGTTGTAGATCCCTGATGATGCGTTGGAGAGGTTTTAGCTAGGGCAGTGTCTGCTCCCATGGCCCAGACCCTGCTGTAGGTCTCAGGGGCAGCACTCCCTGCTCTGAGGAAGGGCTGGGTGCTCCCAGAGGCTGCCCTGCAAATCTAGGAGGCCTCCTGGAAACCTGCTGCAGCCAGGCTCAGCAAAGGGCTGATCAGGGCATCTCAAGGGACTGTCTCTTCCAGTGACCCAGATGCATGTCCCCTGCCATGGCCTTGGGCTCTGGGGTAAGTAACCACTGGGGAGCAGGGATTGCACAGCCTAGCTCCTGTCTATTCTGCAGCTCCCCTTCCTGGGCCCACATCCCAGGGTGCTGCCTGGGTCCTGTCTCAGTTCCACCCCCAGCCCGTCCTCGGGGTAGCTACTCCCAGCCTCCCACATCTGTCGGGTACCAGCCCTGCTCCCTTCGGTTCCCTGGCTGTGGCTAGCACTGCCCCCTGCTGGTGGGCTGAACCAGGGGCAGCCCCAATGCCATTTGGGGTGTAAGCCCCCTGTCTCAGAACCTGGGGTGGTGGCAGGAGGCTGGCTGCTTTGGGACCCTCTGGCAACCCTGAAGCTTGGCTTTCCCTGGCTGCAGGGGAGGAGGCTTAGCAGCTATTAAAGCTGGGGTGGGCGGGGTAGCGAAGGGAGCTGGCAGAACTAGGCCCCAGGTGGTAAATGCCAGCCTCTCTCTCTGGGGTCTGTCTGGCTCAGGGGCCCTGCTCTGACAGTGGCAGCCTCAACTGCTTTGGAGGAAGGTGCCAGACCCCCTGTGGGAGCAGCAGTGGGCTAAACTGACCCCAGGGAGTCTCCTCTCAAACCCAGCCAAGCCCTAAAGCATCAGGCTTCCAGCCCTTCCCAGCATTGTAACACCTGAGAACCCCAGTCACGGGCCAGGGCCCTGTGGTGCCGTGCAGAGATCCCTGCCCCAAAGGGTTTGCAGTCTAAGTAGTTGCTATGCAACATCTGGCTAGTCTTGTGTCCATGCAAACCCCTCTCCGAACTGCACCTCGCTCTTGGCCTCCACGACATCCTGTGGCAATGAGTGGCACAGGCCAGTTGGCTGTTGGGTGGGGGGGGGCATTTCTTCATCCATTTGGAATGTGCCCTTTGCGTTTTGTGGAGTGTCCTATTGCTCTTGGGTTATGGGAAGTGGTTGACTATTTCTGCGCCTGCCCTGAGGATCCCTGTCATGGGGGAAGGGGGCAGCAGACAGGGCAGCTGCTGACCTGCCCCCTGTCTGCACAGGCTCATGGAGGTGGGATGCTCAGTGCTGAGATGGCAGGTGGGCTGTCTTTTGGCATCTTCCCCACCCCCAGCCTCCTTGGGGTCCTGGCTGTAATCTGATCCAGACACTTACTGCCTGTCTCCCCAGAACACGTTCCCCTGAGTTGCTGGCTGGAGGGTGGGACTGGGCACACGCATGTACTGGCTGCTGGATAGAGGGGTGCATGGGGAGCACTCTGCATCCGCCCCCAGGGACCACTGCCACTTGTTCCAGAGCTGGGGGGTGCTGGGTCTCTTCAAGGCACCGGGCCTTCACTTCCCAGCCATGCTGTCCTGGCCCCAGAGCTGTATCTTACATCCCATCTGCTCCTGCGGCAGGTCACCCCACAGGGAACGTTCCCCCAGAGAGAGGCTTGCACCACCCACCCCACCTTCCCCACTCCCGTGGGCTCAGTGCCTTTTAAGTATGGTGGCAGCAGCATCTGGCAGGGGGATGAGGAGACGGCCTCACTGAACTCTGCCGACTTCACCGCCAGGCATGGACAGAGACTTTGGAGCCAGTGTCGGTGAGCTGCTCACCAGCCCTGAGCTGGGGGTGGGGAAAGGGGCTCGCCTGGGAGCTAGCAGGCTTGGGTCTTCCTAGCCCATGGGCGGATGCTGTCTGGCCTCCTGGCGGGCTGTCTTCCCTCATGAGCCCAGCTCGCTGGCTGGGCCTGGAGTCCTGCAAGAGCTGTGCCAGCCAGTGTGGGGCTTGGCAGAATCTCTCCTCTTTGGGGCAAGAGAGGAGATGGGGATTTTGACTCTTAAATGCTCCTTGGCTGCCTGTGTTGGATTTAAAGGGATCCTGTGGACTTGGGTATCTAAGGGCTTGTCTGCAGTACCACTTTCGCCGATGTAACGTGTGTTGCTCAGGACAGGGTGTGACTCTCTTGCTGTCTGCCTGTCCTAGCTAGCACAGCTGTAATTGCCAGCATCAATGCTGTGTGGGCCCCATCCTTTGCCTACAGCCCAAGCTGGGAGGGATGAGAACTAGGGGAGGGGGGTGGCTGCCCACCTGCCTTTCTGGCATCTCCACCTTGTGTCCCGCAGGCGTCTCACTGCAGGTTGTGTCATCGGACAGCAAGGCGGGTGCTGGCATGGTGGGGAAGTGCCCACAGGCCTTGGGAGGGCTGGAGTGGGACTACCATGACCCAAGCTACAAGAGGAGACAAGCTGGGCTCTGCCGGCACCCCCAGCTGCCTCTGACCTGCAGCAAGCAGTACTGGCTGTAGCCGTTGCAGGGCATGGACTCAAGGCTGAGCCTCTGGAATGGCAGCGTGGCCACACCATCCGGTAGCCAGCCGCCTCCCCAAAGAGCTGGCCTGGACACAGGAGGATATTGGTTTTACTGTGAGTTTTATCTTACTGTATCCCAGCTGACTTGGGCTCTGGCTTGTAAAGAGCAGTGCAACGGAGCCCCTGAATGTCTGTCATTGCCTACGTATTGTGCATGCCAATGTATCTCCCTCCTCCTCCGACACACACACCAGTGCCCATCACGCCACCGGCAGCCCTTCCTCAGACACAGCCCATCCTCCCTGATCACTGCCACTAACCCAGCACTGTCCACCCAGCACAGCCTCTAAACCACTTTGTGTGGCAAAGGCTGCTGGGCTGCCAGAACTCTCTCTCCTTTCCCACTGGGGTTGCTCTAGATTTGGGTCCCCATTTCGCTGGAAGCATCTGGAAGGGTGCTGGAAGGACACAATCTGTGGTCACACTCCCAAGCTCACAGCCCTACTCACAACCAGGAGCCCTATCAGAAAACATCCCAAACCACTGGGGCAGAGGAAGAGTCCTTGTAAATATTTGTGTTTCTTCTCTATTGAATTCAAGCTGCTGGAGCTTTTATTACTAGCGTGTGGGCTCTTCTCGCCGTGGGGAGGGGAACTCAAGATCACTAACCAGAAATGTGACTGGAAACTAGCCCCAGGGCTGCCAGGTTGGCTGGCTTTATTTTTAACAGCCCAAGAATTAGAAAGTGAAAGTCGTGTGTCTCTGCTTAAGCAGCAGCTCTGACACAAGGACAAGGTCTCCTCTGCTGTTAAAAACAGAAGGAAAAAGGGTAGGAATAAAGAATTTGCCAGACTGGGCCGGCTCCGGTGTCCATCTAGTTTGGTATCCTGTCTGACAGTGGACCAGAGCAGCTGCTTCAGAGGAAGGAGCAAGAAATGCCACCGTAAGCAAATGAGGGATAATCCACCCCTGACATCATAGTTTTCTAATTGATCACTAGCTGTTCACTTCAACCTGACAGGTTTCATTTGATCACCTTTCCAAAACTAATTAACATTAAAACTCTAGATAGCTTTGGGGATAAAATGTCCCATTTCTTTTGGGATCTTGCTAATCTTGGTCCGACTTCCTGAGGCAGAGAGTTCCACAGTCTAGTCACATGGGTAGGAAAATGTCCTTTGAGCGGTTCTCAAATTCCCACTTTGTTGTGTGGGAGGCATGCAGGCTGGCCATTTCTGATCTCCCTTCGCTAGACGTGTCCTTGATGAGAAGTAAGATCCCCTCTCTAAGGCCATGTCTGTCTGTGGAGCACTGACACAGGTAGGCAGGGTGGTACAGGACGTTACCAGGAAAGCACTCCTCATGTGCCTGCAGCTTAGACTGCCACTGCTGCACTCTCACCAGGCCAGCTTATTGTGCGTACACCCAAACGAAACCAGCTAGGGCAGAGACAATCTAACTGCATCTGCACTATGGATATTTTCCAGCACCCCTGACCTACAGGGCTGTGGTGGTAGCAGTGTGTAGTGTCGACCTGGCCTCAAACTAAAAAGTAACCGTTTTCATGGGCATTTTTCCAGGCCTCCTACTCGCTCTCATAGCCTGGCTCTGAACCCCACTGAATTCTGCTCTACCCTGTTGGGGGGGAGGGGGCGCGAGCAGGATTGTGCCATGGACAGGAAGGGATGTTGAGAGGTCTCTAGTCCAGTCCCCTGCCCTGAAGCAGAACTTAGTATTATCTAAACCAGGGGTTCTCAAACTGGGGGTTGGGACCCCTCTGGGGGTCCTGAGTTTATTACAGGGGGGGTCATGAGCTGTCAGTCTCCACCCAAGCCCTGCTTTGCCTCCAGCATTTATAATAGTGTTAAATATAAATTAAAACCACTTCTTTTAATATAAGGGGGGGTTGCACTCCAAGGCTTCCTTTGTGAAAGGGGTCACCAGTACAAAAGTTGGAGAACTACTGAGCTAGCCTGTCCTCAAGAGGTGTTTGTCCAACCTGCTCTTAAACCTCCAGTGAGAATCGGTTTCAGAGGGGTTGCCATGTTAGTCTGTATCAGCCAAAACAACGGCCACCTTAGAGACTAACAAATTTATTTGAGCATAAGGTTTTGTGGGCTAGAACTCACTTCATCAGGTGCATGGAGTGGAAAATACAGGAGCAGGTATAAATACATGAAAAGATGGAAGTTGCCTTTCCAAGTGTGAGATTTTTTTTTTCAGTGAGATTCTGTAATTTTCCTAGCTAATTTTTTCCACTTCTTAAGTACTCTGACAGTTAGGAAGTTTTTCCTAATGGCCAACCTAAACCTCTCTTGCTGAAGTTTCTGAGCTCATTACTGCTTGCTCTGTCCTCAGTGGTTAAGGAAAACAATCTATCACCCTCCTCTTTATGACTGTGTTTTATGTACTTGAAGACTTATGTCCTCCTCAGTCTTTTCTTCTCCAGACTAAAGAAACCCGGTGTTTTCAATCTTCCCCCACAGCTCATGTCTTCTAGACCTTTCATTATTTTTGTTGCTGATCTTGGCCCCTGTGTGTGTGGGCAGCGCCCGGCCCCACGGGGCCCTTATCTCGGCCGTCGGGTGTCTGCGGACAGCGCCCGGTCCAATGGGGCCCCAATCTCGGCCATCGCGTGTGTGTGGGCAGCACCCGGCCTGACAAGGCACCAATCTCAGTCGCCAAGTGTGTGGGGGCAGTGCCCGACTCGACGGGGCCTCGATCTCAGCCGCCGGAGGTGTGGGGGGGCAGCGCCCGGCCCGACGAGGTGCCAAACTCAGTCGCCAAGTCTGTGGGGGCAGTGCCCGGAGTGATGGGGGTGTGTGGGGGCAGTGCCCGGCCCCACGGGGCTCCGAACTTGGTTGCCGGATGTGCGTGGGCAGCGCCCAGCCCCACGGGCCCCAATCTTGGCTGCAGGCGGGGTTTGGGGGCAGTGCCCAGCCCAACGGGGCCTCAATCTTGGCCACCGGGGGTGTGTGTGGGGGGTACCCGGCCCAACGGGGCCCCAAAATCGGTCGCCGTGTATGCGTGCGCAGCGCCTGGCCCGACGGGGCCCCAATCTTGGCTGCCGGGGGTGTGGGGGGGGGCAGCGCCTGGCCCGACGGGGCCTTGATCTCTGCCACCGGTGGTGTGGGGGGGCAGCGGGTGAACCCCAGCCCCTAGGGCGGCATGCCCCTTCTGCCCCAGCCCCCCACCCCCTCCGGGCCATATGGCTTGCTCCGGAGAGCCCGGTGAGTGGCTGCTGTGCTTCCCCCCGCCCCCACAGCGTGTGAGCTGGGTGGTGCAAGACCACTCCCCGCCCCCGCCCCAGGACAGGACCGGGAAGCAGAACGGAGCCGAATCTGCATAGGCCCCGCCCCTTTCCCCGATGACCACACCCCTGTCCCAGCCCCGCCCTGTGAGCGAGTTTCTGCTGTGTGCGGTGCTGCGGCATCAGCGACCACGGAGAAGCCGAGCGAGGCCGCCGAGAGCGAGGGGTGAGGGGCGCTGCCCTCCCCTCCATCCCAGAGCCACCTACGGGCTCCTGCACCCAATAAACCCCTGGTGCTCCATGAGCCCCTCCAACCCATAGACCCCTGGCCTCCCATGGAACAGCCCAGCCAGGTCCTCTAGTCCATCCTGGGACCCCCCCTCCACCCCATAAACCCCCACATCGCCTATGGGACCCCCTGCACCCAATAGCCCTCCAGTGCCCCATGAGAACCCCCAGCCAGGGACTCTTCAGTCCCTCCTGGGACCCCCCCCCATAACACCACAAGTCACCTATGGGACCCCTGCACCCAATAGCCCTCCAGTGCCCCATGAGAGCCCCTAGCCAGGGAATCTTCAGTCCCTCCTGGGACCCCCCCCATAACCCCCCAAGTCACCTATGGGACCCCCTGCACCCAATAGCCCTCCAGTGCCCCATGAGAACCCCCAGCCAGGGAATCTTCAGTCCCTCCTGGGACCCTCCCCCCATAACCCCCCAAGTCACCTATGGGACCCCCTGCACCCAATAATCCTCCAGTGCCTCATGAGAACCCCCAGCCAGGGAATTTTCAGTCCCTCCTGGGACCCCCCCTCTACCCCATAAACCCCCAGGCCTCAACAGGATCCCCTCCTGTCATAAACAGATAGCTAAGGGTTAATGTCTCTTTCACCTGAAGCACCTGACCAGAGGACCAATCAGGAAACTGGAATTTTTCAACTTTGGGTGGAGGGAATTTTGTGTCTGAGGTCTTTGTTTTCTGTCTGCCTGCTTTCTCTGAGCTTTGGAGAAGTAGTTTCTGTTTTCTAATCTTCTGTTTCTAAGTGTAAGGACAAAGAGATCAGATAGTAAGTTATATGGTTTCTTTTCTTTGGTATTTGCATGAATATAAGTGCTGGAGTGCTTTGATTTGTATTCTTTTTGAATAAGGCTGTTTATTCAATATTTCTTTTAAGCAATTAACCCTGTATTTTGTCACCTTAATACAGAGAGACCATTTGTATGTATTTTTCTTTCTTTTTTATATAAAGCTTTCTTTTAAGACCTGTTGGAGTTTTTCTTTACTTCAGGGAAATTGAGTCTGTACTCACCAGGGAATTGGTGGGAGGAAGAAATCAGGGGGAGATCTGTGTGTGTTGGATTTGCTAGCCTGATTTTGCATTCCCTCTGGGTGAAGAGGAAAGTGCTTTTGTTTCCAGGACTGGGAACGGAGAGGGGGAGTCACTCTGTTTGGATTCACAGAGCTTGTGTCTGTGTATATCTCCAGGAGCACCTGGAGGGGGGAAGGGAAAAAGGATTATTTCCCTTTGTTGTGAGACTCAAGGGATTTGGGTCTTGGGGTCCCCAGGGAAGGTTTTTCAGGGGGACCAGAGTGCCCCAAAACACTCTAATTTTTTGGGTGGTGGCAGCAGGTACCAGGTCCAAGCTGGTAACTAAGCTTGGAGGTTTTCATGCTAACCCCCATATTTTGGACGCTAAGGTCCAAATCTGGGACTAAAGTTATGATACCTCCTCCACCACATAGAGTCCCCCGACCATAAACCACATGACCCCTCTCCAGCCCCATACAGCCCCAGCCAGGAACTCCCTGCCCTGCACAGGACCCCCTTTCCTTCATGCCATAAACCCCCCAACCATGGACCACCTACTCTCCATGGAACCCTCTCCTCCATTCTCAGAGACATTCCTGCCTGTCATCAGAACCCCCATCCAGCCTCATACACCCCCTGCCCCACATGGGAGCTCCCCTTCCAGCTTCATAGACTCTCCTCCTCCAGCCCCACCAAGCCAGGCCACCTCCTCCCACAAACACCCCATCTGTCAGCCCCCTTAGTCAGGACCACCCTCCCCCGCAGTCCCCACAGGGAAACACCATCCTATCCACATAGCCATCGCCAATCCTACACATAATCAGACTCTCGCCTTCCCCAAAGAGACAGCCCCCTGCCAAATTCATATGTCCCACAAACCCCCATACAGACCACTACCCCTTTCTCTACAGACACCCATTTCACCCCATAGCCGCAATCCCCTGTCTCCAGAATTCCCATCTTTTGGAGGGGGTGATATCGCTCTCTCTATTACCCTCTTTTCTGTTCCCCCCCACAGCTCCCTCCAACCCAGAGAGCCCAGCCCCACAGGGCCACCCACCTCGGACCAGGCCATGGTGGAGACGATGCCCGTTCTGCCCTCCAAACCCCTATCCATCTCTGCCACACTTTGGATCCTGGATCACCCATCCACCAGGGACCTGTCTTCCATCACAGTGCCTATCTGGCTGGATTCCCTCAGCTTCCTGCTCAACCAGGCCCTCCTCGGGGCTTCCGTGCCCAGGAGCCTGATGCCCCTATCTGATGGCCAAGGGCTACTGGTTGGAGGCCATGGTGGAACTACGCCACATGCAATAGGCAGCAGGTGCCAGCCACATTACTGCTGCAGCCCCCAGTGGCCTTGTGCCAATCCCCTGCAGCCCAGTGGCACCCAGCCACCTTCGGTGGGCTTCTGTAGGTCTGGATCTATGGGGCAGAGCAGCACTCGTTCCCAAGAGATATCCAGGGGCCGTGCCGATTGGCAGAACTCCTTTCCAAGATGGGATCAGCGTGGGTCTGCCTTGGCTGTGGGGATAATTGGGAAACGGGGGGCAGAAAGATTTTATTTGGCCCTTGGGGGGCTGGAAGCTGTGGGGCAAGGTGGGCTCCACCCCATAGAAGGCAGGACTTGGGGGTTCATGGAATGGTCCAGGGCTCAGGTTATGCACCCAGGAAGCGGAAACACGATGGCCACCCATTGGGCACCACAGAGACCAAGAGATGGCTGGAGAGACGAGACTCTGGAGCAGAAGAAAGTGAGCCAGCCAAAGCCACGGGGGAAGGTTGGGAGGGGGATTACAAGGGGTCCGCTGCCCGAGAGAGTGTCTTGGAGGAAGCCACGTCTTCCCAACCCAACCTCCCAGCTTCCCAAGGAGAAGACGACAGGGAAATGGAATATGAAGAGTCCTGAGAGCCCCCGAAATCAGCACCAGCCATTCCCCCTCTTCCAGAGGTGGCTTCAAAGGCTCAAACAGCTCCCCTCCAGGAGAAGACAACTCCCCTACCACCTAGCAAAGACAGCTACTACAGCTATCTCGAGAACCTCTTCACTGACCTGCCCAAGAAGTCTAGCACCGTCTCAGATCCACGCCGGAGAGACAGCCCTACGGGGACGCTGCCGAAAGTGAGATATGTTCCCCAGAAGAAGGAGGACAACATGGCCAGGTGTCTGCCAAGCTTGGTGATTTTTCCCATCCAGGCATGTAGACCCTTCTTCTCTGCCATGGAGAACGAGGACAGATTGTGAGCCCTGGGCCATGGAAAGGCTCGTGTCTGTTCCTAAGCTGGGATCTTGTGGTTCTCCTGTTAAACTGCACATCCATTGACAGCTCCACCAGCCTGCTGGGCTCAGCCCAAAGGCCCCAGTACTGGGCTGGGGACAGTTTCAGCCAAGGGTTGGTTTGTTAATAACCAAGTTCTTTCTCATCCTTCAGACCCTCCATCCATTCCTTGCCTTCTACTCATGATCCTCCATTCCCAACCTCTGTCTTTCTCTGTCCAAAGATTTTGATGTTGAATTAGGTTTAAAACTGAGACGTGCCTAAAAAACAAAAACTAGATCCAGATTTCTGTTGTTTGTTTCTCTTAATTTGTTTCATTCCAAGATTTAGTTTAAAAAAAATAACCCTAAACGCCAAACCCAAATCCCATATATTCTCCCCTAGCAGAGTGTCAGTTCGTGGGAGTTTGTATCATTTAGTTAGAAACTCGAAGGTTTGCTTTTCTGTTCAGGTTAGAAAATGAAGCTCGAATGAGTGCCCCATATTCTGCTAATTTACAATGTGGTTTACGGGTTTATAAATCCCCCAGATGGCAAATACTTAGCATGTGCTTAGTGGACGTGTTACCCAGGGCACTCAAGTTAACTCCTGCCTAATTTTTCAAGATTAGGGCCTACATTTTTAACCTTGGAGATCTGGGGATTAGTCCTAGGTTTAAAACTCGCCCCAAATATCCCATGTATTTTTACCAATCTCCCCACCCCATCCCTGATTTTGTATCATCACATTTGGAATTTCTCAAGATTTATGGTTTTCTTTCTAGGTTTAAAAAAAACACCCAAAGAACCAGGGTGTTTTGCAGTCTTACTACAGTTGCTCACCTGAAAGTGTTAAGTTGTGCTTGTAAATACAGTTGGGTTTTGAGTTGTTTGAATAAGTTGAAATGTTTCTCTGTTTGGCAAGGTTTGTCTCTGGGGTGATTTAACACTTTGAATTCAGCTCTCTGTATCAGTCTGTATTGACCTGCTAGCTACACCGGAAATCAGCGCGTAAAGTGGAGGGTTTGACTGATTGCTAAACTATAGATGTTAGACATGCAATACAGTTTCTCTTGACTGTATGGAGATTTAAAAAGTGAATTTAATTTATCACATATGCTGTATATGTCATATCTGCAATGTAACTTCTATGCACTACAAAGGAAAAAATTGTGAATTAAACTTACTACATTTATGGTTTATCAATCATTCAAATTGCCCATTTTCACCTCTCTGTATACCAGAGAAATGTTATTGCACTTAGAACGACATAGAGGTTAAATTTCAATATGATTGGTTGCATATATGACATACTGGTGTAACAATAAAAATTTGCTAGTTTAATCTATATAGCCCAGACATTATATTGCATATGATAAAGAGAGAGAGAGCACAGAAAAATTGTATTGCTGTTATCTATATGAAAAATAATTCTACCTAAAACCATTTCTGTGCCACGTGTAGAGATTAGAATAGTGAATTTGAATTATTGCATATATATTTATTTTTGTATTACTGCATATGTACCCCAGACAAATTATATTGCACATAGAACTATATCTTGTGATATGTGAAAATTAAAATGTTAATATGACATTGCAAATATGACATAGATGCATTAATGGAAATTCACCATTTTATTCTATCTAATATATACATTATATCACATATATGATATATCTAGCACGGAAATTATATTGCTATGATCTCAACATATATGCAATACAATTTCTGTGCTATGTAGAGATTAAAAAAGGTGAATTTGACCTATGCATAGACATATTGCATATATTATTTGCATATTATGTCATCATATATCTGCAGTCAAATTTCCCATTTGAATGTATAGCACAGAGAAATTATGTGTGATATGTGCATCTTTAGCAATAAGTAAATTCACTGTTTAACTCCTTGTATAGTGGAGAGAAATTATACTGCATATGTGAATATATATTCTGGCAATGGCGTCTGACCTCAAAGAATGATTCATCAAAGATCCATGTGTATGAACACCAGGGAGCATTATTATTGGATTATGGCTTGGGGGGTTATTTTTAACAGAGGCCGTGAGGTATTAAGAGCAAAAGATGCTTTCAGATTCATCATGAAACCCGTCCCTCTGAAATCCAATGAGCAAAGCATTACCCTTTGGTTACGGTGTTTGGCGATTTGTTTTAAAAAAAAGCATTGGGCTCATGTGTGTGGTTTGCATCAAGAAACAGCCTCAGATCTTCAGAGCAAAAGCCCAAGAGTTGAATTGGGTGTTTTGTCTTGAAAGGGGACCAGTGTTGGATCTCTCAGGATGGGAGACAGTGACCACAGTGGGACCCCCACGATGTCAATATCGGCTGTGTTCCGAGGAGGCTTCATAATAACTGTAACTGAATGTAACTTAGGACCAGTTGGCATTGGTTGAGTTCTCTGCAGTTGTGAATAAAGGTTTTGTTCCTATTTCAGCTGCATTGTGATTTGAGGGATTATATTTTGGTAGGACTTTACTTGGAGGATTTGGGAAAGTTAAAGGATTGGAGAATGGGACATGGGGCCTTTCCCCTCTAGGGGGCACTGGCTCTGATCCAGCCCCAGGATGAGGCCTGGCTGGCTCAGGGGTGCTGGAACTGAGGTGAAAAACGGCCTGTATTTTCAACAGGCCAGTTCCTATAGAAGCAGCAACAGACTTTCTTGAAGTGCTGGCTCCTACATAGCCTGTCACTGAGCTGGTGTCTCTGAGTAGCAGGAAGAAGCACAAGTGTTTGGGATCAAATTAGCAGCGTACAGAGAAAATTGAAGGGTATCAGGAAGGGCTCTGTGCCTGACTCCAGAGGGGCTGCATCTCAGCACCAGGTGAGGGATCCCAGTGTAAACCGCCTACACCCCAGGAGTGGCTGCCTCTCAGCACCAAAAGAGAGAATTCTGTTTGAAACCTGGACACCTTTCTCCACCACGTTGCCAGGGATGCCCCTGTCTGGCCACGCAAATCTCTCAATGGAACTGACTGAGTTGTCAAGTTGTGTTGAGTGTCCCTTGGGGCAGGTTTGCTGGAACTGCAGATCCAGGCTTTCTCAAACCACCTGCTCCCTGCCATGCCCACCCCTCACCCCCCGCCATACCCACCCCCTGGTGTTAAGTCCTTGTAGTGGGTGATTTACATCAGTGGGAGCTACATTTTAGTGCAGATGCTTACAGAGTTAGGTCGACACCGGGGCGGCTCTAGGCATTTTGCCTCTCCAAGCATGGCAGGCAGGCTGCCTTCGGCGGCTTGCCTGCGGAGGGACTGCTGGTCCTGCAGCTTCATCCCGGGGTGGTGGTTGTGGGGGCGGTGAGGGGACAAGGAGCAGGATGGGTTGGGGATTCTGAGGGGAACAGTCAGGGGGCAGGAAGTGGGTGGGGGTCAGATAGGGGGCAGGTCCAGGCTGTTTGGGGGGGCACAGCCTTCCCTACCCTTAAGCTCATTCAGCAGTTTGAGGCTTGCAGACAGCTATTTAACACAAAGAGCCAAGCTTTTATCTTTTCCCTTAGGGCTACCATCCCTTTCACTTCTCAAATGCCAAATTATAGTCTACATTTAATTTCAGTGCCACAGGGAGATTCATGTCAGGGGAGGGTAGTTTCATTTCATAGTAGCCACTTTAGATTAACAGTGATAGAGCCAGGAGAGCCACAGGGAGGGATCACATAAGAGCAATATCCTACACCACCTACCTCCTTCCCAACCCTACCAAGGGAGACCCCCTTCCCCTGCATTCCCTGAGGCTCCAGAGGGGTTAATTCAGTGGTTCTCAAACTTTTGTACTGGTGACCCCTTTCACATAGCAAACCTCTGAGTGCGACCCCCCCCTTATAAATTAAAAACACTTTTTAATATATTTAACACTATTATAAATGCTGGAGGCAAAGTGTGGTTTGAGGTGGAGGCTAACAGCTCGCAACCCCCAGTAATAACCTCGTGACCCCCTGAGGGGTCCTGACCCCCAGTTTGAGAACCCCTGCATTAATTGAATTTTGGCACCCTGTGTCCATTCACACGCATGTGCTATTTTGAGCATTTCAGTTTTCACAACATAGGCTCATCCCAGATTCTGGAACAAGATGAAATGCTCTGTTAGTGGAGTATGTACATAAGCTATACTAAAGACAAACCCACGGTAACCATCTCCAGTTTGTGAGGGTCCCCATGGAGCCAGTGTCTAGGAAACAGATAAATTCATGGAGGTAAAGTCCATTGATGGCTATTAGCCAGGATGGGTAAGGAATGGAATCCCTAGCCTCTGTTTGCCAGAGGGTGGAGATGGATGGCAGGAGAGAGATCACTTGACCATTACCTGTTAGATTCATTCCCTCTGGGGCACTTGGCATTGGCCACTGTCAGTAGACAGGACACTGAGCTGGATGGACCTTTGGCCTGACCCAGTGTGGCCATTCTTATGTTCTTACATTCTAACCTAAATGAACCCAAAGTTATGGAGAGAGATATGAGTCAAGGAAGCCAACAGAGTATCAGAAACCTGGGAAAATCTCTGACTGGATGGGCTCAGGTGCTTGGTCACAAGCTGAGGTGGTTCAAAAGTTTTGGATTTTTTTTAAGCAGATTTTTTTAATTGTTTCTTTAAACAATCAAACACAGCAAGCAGCAAATATTTGACCACACATTTCTGAAAACCCAAACCATGTTCAGGTTTTGGCAGACTAATTTCAGATTTTCAATTAAAAAAACACAACAAATTTTGAAGGAAAGCAGACATTTCCTTGATTTTTTTCTGCTTTTAAACCCCCCCTAGTTTTCGATCCAAAAAAGTTTTGACAGAAAATATTTGTCCAACCCCTTTAATGAGCTTTAGTACCTTTTAGCACTAGCTGATGCTGAGAACCAGTGATACTTTGTAAAGGTGACTTGAAAAGAAGTTTTCTCAAAACTGGGTTTGTGCTGAGATGCAGAAGGTTTTTAAATGTTTATTTTTCCCAGGGCTGCCCGGGGGAGGGGAGCAAGTGGGGCAATTTGCCCCGGGGCTGCAGGGGTCCCCACACGAATATAGTATTTTATAGTATTGCAACTTTTTTTTTTATGAAAGGCCCCCAAAATTGCTTTGCCCCAGGGCCCCTGAATCCTCTGGGTGGCCTTGCTCCCCTCCTCCACTCCTTGTAGGTTTTCTGCTTGTTCTTAATCAGTCTAGGAATTGGGAGGCCTGTGCCTTTAAGAATCCAGCCCCAGGAACCTGCCCTCTGCTCAGGGGCTGACATGCAGCATCCTGTGAGGAGACCAAAAAAAGCCTCTGTGCCCCCAAACCCCTAGATCTGCAAGCACAGCAGGTGGCTCATCCCATGGGATCACTGTTCCCCCCTCTTGCCCTCCCTGGATGGGGGTTTTGTCCCCATACAGGATCTGGCAGCATCTCCCCCCTGGGCTTGACCCAGGCTCTCACACCCCACCCCTGCTTTTTCCCCTCTAGCCCCTCTTCTGCCGCTACCTACTGTGAAAGCTGGCTGACCCCCCTTAATAGATTGCAAGTGGCCAGTAGGTGAGAGGGGTGAGTACTGCTCATGGACACAGTAGCCTGAACTTTTTCACTATCTCTTTTCCTCTGCCTCAAAGCAGGAAGATCCTGCTCCAAACCAGTCAGTACTACCCAGATAAGGGGAACATGAGATTTTACACTTACCAATCAAGTATTAACACACAAGAGTCTTTGTCTGAATGTGTATAAAAGGTTTGTGAAATTTGTGTAAGAGAGAGTCTTTTGTACCAAGGTACAGGCTCTCCTTTTTCTGCAGAATAAAGCATTTTTCCTTATCCCTGTCAGGCTGTTATTTGGCTCTCAGCTAGGCAAACCCAATATTTCGGTAACAGTTTCTGGTGACTCCGCTGGGACTCTCCTAGCTTGGACATTGGACTCCGGACGGCTGAGGCGAACTAGAAGTGGCGCCACTGGAGTGCTTAACCCCTCTTCCTCACTTCTCCGCAGCCCCTGGGGTTCATGATCCAATAAGATGAGCCCTAATAAAATAAAAAAATACTATCTGGTTCTGGTTAGAGGCGAGCCTCTTATCTGGTTATCTGGTTCTGGTGCACTATCTGGTTCTAGTTCTGTTCTGTTTAACCGGTTACTGTTGTTTTTCTGCTCTGTATACATTTGAGCGTTAGGAGTGTGGGCGGAACTGAACCTCTCGTTCGTAATTCCTCAGAGTGAAAGCCATGCGTGCGAGGAAGCTCTACGGTTAAATTAAAATCCTTCTGTCCCGTCCCCTGTAGCGGTCAATATAATAAAAATAAAAAAACCTAAATTAAACTGTAATTTTTCGGTAACACTACAGTAGCTTGATACCCCCGACCAGTACATTTCTGCCCCCTGCTCAGACCCTGACAGCCGCCCCACTGTGATTTCCCCCTTTGATCCTTTTTAAGCCCTCCAAAGAGCCGGTGTGAGGTTTTATTATATTTTACTTGGTAATTCATTTTGTTCTATCTGTTACTACTTGGAACCAGTTAAATCCTACTTTCTGTTTTTAATAAAATCACTTTTTACTTATTAAGTAAAAGGTGGATGCAGTGGGAGAATTAGCTGGGCTTGCAGACTCTTATGAGCAAGCACAAGCTGCAGTCAAACATAAAGCACTGGCAGAGGGGTCCAGGGTTGGGGGGAAGCAGAATCACCTTTTTGCCCCTGGGAAGGAGGAGGCTGGGCGGTCACCTCCCCATTCCCCTGGTACTGGTCCCAAATTTCCTGTGCAAGCAGAGGAGCCCAAGAGGTGCTAGCATTGTAAGTCCACTGAGCACCTGAGGAGTAAGTGTCCCGTGCTGAGTGGGAACAAGCAGCAAGTAACTCATGAAGCTGCTGCTTCTCAGAGCCCAGCTGCTGCTTCTCTCCACACAGGATTTTTAAAGCTTGCTTCCACACAACCAGGCAATGAGCATATGCACGCTGTTAAATTGAGTGGTGAAGTGCTTCCGGGATTGAGGGACACGGGTGCTGAGATTCCCATGGTCAGGAGGGACCTGATCCAGGAGAAAGATTCGTTGCCAGGTAAAATGGCAGAATTAGAGCTGGTTGGGGGTTACAAAGTCCTTGCAGCTTTAGCTAAGGTACACACGCAAACTCGGGATTTGTGGGCTGAACTGACTGTTGCAACGGTGGCACACAATTTTGCACCATTTCTACTTGGGAATGATTTCTTCAATGTGGTAGAATCTGTCCCAGGGGTTGGTTAGCAGGGAGCAGGAATCTTGTGCTAACAGCCCCGGGGTTGGGGGGTGTTGAAGTCACAGGGACTTCTGGGGGAATAGGAGGGTGTCTCTTAGATTCCTCTCCAGCAGTAAAGGATGCAGCTTCGGGGGCAAGAATGGTTGTGGCCAGTTCCTGAGCCTGAGGACTCCAGGCAGTTCCAGAGGGAGGGGCTGGACAAAGCCAGCTCCTGTCCCGTAATCATCGCCCTGGGGGAGGGGGATGTACCACCTTGTAACAAGGAAGCCACCCCGGCTGCTGACTGCCAGGAATTTGCAGGTCAGCAGAGGGCAGGGCCTGTCCTGGGGTGCACAGAGACATGTGTCCTGAAAGTGGGGGTTGGGTTCCCGATGATAGCTGGTAGCTGTGAGCCCACAGCTGGACCAGGATCACCTTCCCTTTTGGGGGACACAGGGGTGTCTGACCCAGAGGGGAGCCCCGAGAGGGAAGCCCAGCCAGAAGGTGAGGGGGGGAGGGAGAGGTTCCACCCACCTTTTGTCGGGAGGGACTTTCCCAGAAGGAGGATGAAAAGTCTGCATTTCAAATGCCAGCCCCCTCTCCTGTGGATCAGGTTTTAAGGGAAACCGGGGGGTCAGGTCTCCTGGGGTGGGGGGGTCCATCCAGATGTCCTGTTGGGAACAGAAATTGGGGTACCCAAAGGGGTCCAGAGCACCCCATTGAAAGATGTTGTTCTTGCTACACTTGTAAGAGATAAAACTATCCCTCCAAGATTGGGGGTGGGAGGGATCTCTGCATGGGTGGAGCTTCACAAGTGTGTGGGGTCCAGCACAGAGAAATTCCAGAGGGAGGGGCTGAAATCAGGCATGGTTGCAGTGCACCCTTTCCTGGCCAAAACCCTAAACACAGGCCTGAATTAGAATCCTTCCCAAAGAGGCAGAAGAATCTGCATCAGAGTGTGTACCAGAGGGCACAGAGAACTGGGAAAATGCAACAGACACTAAACAAGTCAAACTGAGTGAAAGAAGTCTGTCCAGCGTAGATTTGCTGTTAACCTTGTGTCTTTTGCAAATTCACCTATGGGATAAAACAATGGAATTCATACTTCATAAAGCCTTTTACAATGTGGGACGTACCTGATTTGTGGAAGAAACTGTTGTACATGCTAGGGATGGTGACAAGACAGCCCCACAAGCATGATCCTTTTCAGCCTATACCTGTAAACAGACTGGAAGCTTGGCACAGCAGCAAAAGCACAACAGGCCCATGCTGCTGTGTAGAAGGGGAAACTGAGGCACACCGCCTCATGGCATTGGTGTCTAAATGCCAAGACACCTACACTTTAACAGATACTACTGTCTGCGTTCTGTTAGCAATACTACACCCCATCCTGTTTTCAGGTCTCTGGGGACCAGGAACCCCCAAACTGGCTGGGACATATGAATGACATCATATGGGTTAAAGGTACAGAAAAGGAGTGTGAGACACAAACAGCATCCCTCCCCTTTTGCAACTAGTTGTAGTTTCACTATACTGTGTCAGGGTTCCCTCCCCCCTTTGAACTCTGGGGTAGAATTGAGGGGACCCGCATGAAAGATCCCCTAAGCTTATTTCTACCAGCTTAGCTTAAAAACTTCCCCACGGCACAAATTCTTCCTTGCTCTTGGACGGTAAGCTGCCACCACCAAGTGAGTTAGACAAAGATTCAAGGAAAAGAACCACTTGCAGTTCCTCTTCCCCAAAATATTCCCCCCAAGTCCCTTCACCCCCTTTCCTGGGGAGGCTTGAGAATAATATCCTCACCAATTGGTACAATTTCCTCCCTAGGGCAATTCCTTCCACTAATATTCTACTCTCATGATATACCTGAGGCATGGGAGCCAGATCACCAGCTGGTGGAAATCAGCATTGCATCCTAGCCCTGAGAGTGCTGTGCATTCAGTGACTACCCAAATCCTGCTCAAGTCAACGAAAGTCTTAATGGGCTTTGCATAAGGCCCATACAGCAGTGGTTTTCAACCTTTTTTCATCTGAGGATCCCTAAAACGTTTTAAATGGAGGTGCAGATCCCTTTGGAAAGCTTAGACAGTATGCAGACCACAGGGGTCCATGGACCACAGGTGGAAAACCACTGCCCTAGAGAGATCACGGTATCAGAGGAGAGATCTGAATGTGGATTGACAGGAGTACATTACAATTGTTCCCATTGTAATTACTTTGTTACGAGATATGGTAATTGGCTGGCATCTCATCCCTCCTGGAGTATGAGTTCTATCCTGTGATGGTAAGTGTGTAGGAGCTGGGATCATATCTTTATGTCTGGTGGGCACTAGTACAGTAATAAAACTTAGAATAAGAGAGAATAACTACATTGACAAATGCATGGTGAAGAGCACATCATGTGACCACTATTTATTTTCATAAACACGAGGTATTTCAAAATGCTCTAAGAAGCAGCACTAAATGCACTTCCTTGGAAGAAATTAAAAATGGAACTTTGCAGCTAGCCAGTTCTGTGCACCAAATGTTAACAAATACATCAACTGGAAGAAACAGGCTAGGACAAGGCATATTTAGTAAATTTCTTTACAAAAGTTTTCTTAGTACAAAAAAAGTGATACAGTAATATCTGCTCCCAACTTTCAGAACTCATTTTTATATGAAAATATAAGTATCAAATGTAGCAATGTCTCAGCATCATACTAAAGTATGCACTGTACTAATTCTTACCCTGCCTGGATAAGAGAGATTAACAGTATATTTGTATACAAAAACATGCTCCTCAAACACTGAGGTATTACTATACTTAGGTATGGACTTCCAGTCGAATACTGGTAGCAAGAGCCACCTCTCATAATCCAAAACAGGTACAAAAGGCAAGTGTGGATGTCATGTTGACAGAAAATTCCCACAGAGGTACAAATGGTAATCCCTGAAGTTACGTCTGGTAGAACATAAGCACCATTCAAGATTAGGAATTAATGTTTTTAAACTCAACTAGGTGCCATCAGTAGCTCCAAATGCTCACAATTCTTAAAGAACATCTATAGTTCTTAAGAAACAGCACGAGGGCAGTGCATCGTTTGGCAGTCTGTTGAACTCCTTGCAAGAACATCCATGTGCTCTGTACCTGGATAATATAGTTTTTCAACTACTTCAAGGATCAGATCAAAAGTATAACCAACATTAACATCAGAAAACACCATTTTTTAAAAAAGAATCAGTTGTGCAAAGTGGCAGTGTCATAGATAGTAGGAGTTAATAAAACAGAAGTACTTTATATCTCTTTTGCCTGTAAAGGGTTAACAAGATCAGTGAGCCTGGCTGTCACGTGACCAGAGGACCAATCAGAGGATAGTATACTTTCAAATCTTGATGGAGGGAAGTTTTTTGTGGGTGCTGTTAGGTTTTGGTTGTTGTTCACTCTGGGATCTCAGAGGGACCAGATGTGCAACCAGGTTTCTCTCCAATCTCTCCAATACAAGCTCTTATAAGTTCAGAATAGTGAGTACTAGGTAGATAAGGCGAGTTAGAATTATGTTTGTTTTCTTTATTTGCAAATGTGTATTTGGCTGGGAGGAGTTCAAATTTGTATTTTACTGAAAGGATTTTAATTTGTACTTGTATACTTAGGCTGGGAGGGTATTCCCAGTGTCTATAGCTGAAAGACCCTGTAACATATTCCATCTTAAATTTACAAAGATAATTTTTACTGTTTTTCTCTCTTTAATTAAAAGCTTTTCTTGTTTAAGAACTTGATTGTTTTTTTATTCTGGTGAGACCCCAGGGGACTGGGTCTCGATCCACCAGGGAATTGGTGGGGAGAAAGGAGGGAAGGGGGAGAGAGAGGTTAATTTCTCTCTGTGTTAGGATTACTTTCTCTCTCAGGGAGAGTCTAGGAGGGGGAGAGAGAAGGAGGAGGAAAGGTGATTTTTCTCTCTGTTTTAAGATTCAAGGAGTTTGAATCACAGTAATCTTCCAGGGTAACCCAGGGAGGGGAATCCTGGGAGAGGCAATGGTGAGGGGAAGGGTTTATTTTCTTTGTGTTAAGATCCAGAGGGACTAGATCTTGGGGGTCCCCAGGCAAGGTTTTGGGGGGACCAGAGTGTACCAGGCACAGGAATTCCTGGTTGGTGGCAGCACTACAAATACGAAGCTGGTAATTGAGCTTAGAGGAATTCATGCTGGTACCCCATCTTTTGGACGCTAAGGTTCAGAGTGGGGAATTATACCATGACAGGCAGTGACTCTTCAGGGCAGGTAAAAAAACGTTTAGGAAGTCTCCATGTGTTCTATTCCCTTTAGCAACTGCTGTTGTCTGGCTTGCAATTTCCTTTTCTAGCAATAACTTGTGTTCCTCTGCCTGAAAGGAATGGATATAATCAATGGCTTTAGTCAAGATGTGTATTTTTGCAGTTTTCTCATCTTTAACCAGTTCAGGTACATGGTCCCTTAACATGAGTAAACTAGACCGCAGAGCCTTATTCCACTGACGTTGCAGACTGTTGTGGCGTAGACGTTTGCTCTTCTCTGACTCTGCATTTCGAGGACTTGAACTCTTAGGCTCTGGTTAGATCACAGGTTTTATGACATGGGGTACCTCCTTTTTTAGCTTTTCCTGCAGCGGGGCATCTTCACTTTCAATGTATGGGGAAGAGTAATAATAACACTTGTGAACTGGGGTACGATGCTTTAGAACAGGGATCCCCAACGCGTTGCCTGTGGGTGCCATGGTGCCCACTGGGGCACCTAAGTGTGCCCGTTTACTGGCTGGTGGACAAGCATCCGCCGAAATGCCGCCGAATTATGGTAGCATTTCAGCAGCGATGCCCCTGGATGACGCCGCTTGCCGCTGACAAGCAGTGTCATCCATAGGCGTCAACACTGAAATGCCGCTGAAATTCAGCAGCATTTCTGTGGTGACACCTCTGGATGACGCCGCTTGTCGGCGGCATTTCAGCATATGCTTGTTCACCACCATGATCCTCTGTGGCTTATTTTCTGGCACCCACCAAATGAAAAAGGTTGGGGACCACTGCTTTAGAACAATATTCATAACAGTCTTCTTGGAGGAAAAGTGCCTTTTCTCCACTGCTAGAACCTCAATGTCTTCCACTTCATCCTCTTCCTCATCTTTCAAAATACAAAATATAAAGAAAGTTCTCTCCAAACTATATTCACACAGGACCTTGACATTTAAAAACTAGTAACATATCTGTGTGGATTCTCAGGACAAACAGCGAGCAAGAGCTTTTTAAGTGTTCAAAATACGCACTAAAAGCCACAATGCAGTAATTGAGGATAAAAATAGGGTGCATATACTAACTCTCTACAGAGAGGAGATAGACAGTTACACACACACAATGCGTACACTCACACCCAGACACAATAAGTGGGTATCTCTGCAAAATTTAAATTAGAACCCTAAAACAGTTAGTTTTCTGCACTTTCAAGCTGTACCATAGGAGGACACATGAAGGTGCAACCCAAATAAACACACTAGAGGAAACAGTATTAGAGAAAATGCCCTAATTTATACTTTAACCATCAAACTGAGGCACAGACGCACATGCATGCATGCACACACAAACACACACTCATGCACGTACACATAATATCACAACACTTCCCTTGCTTGATCAGAAAGGAGCCAGAAAACTAAACACACTGGATTTGTTCTGCTGAAGAATGTGAAGCCCTTCCAGTCTGAGAGTCTCAGTAAGATAGTGTTCTGGGTTACTGCCAAGAAGATCGCTCCCTTGGGGAGAAAGTGCTGCCTCACCAAAAGCTGTCCTGTCACAGACATTAAAGGGACATTGAAACAGGAGACTTGCCATCAAGTTTAGGATAATGATCATATAGAACTACTCATTTATGTACGAGAAACTGTGCTTACAGTTGAACTGGGCTTCTCCTTTGCAACTACAGATGGGTTTTTTATATGAGGGGATTTTTTTTAGCATTCTGGATTTTTCTCTCTGTCTTAATCCAAAAACTCAAAGTCAAACATTTACCTGCTAAATTATTAGACTGCCCAGCCATTTAAAAGCCGTGTACAGTGCAGGATTATTTTACACTAAAAACGCATATCGGCAATGCACTATTTACACAATACATGCTGCATAAGCTGCATTTATTTGGCACATGAATGAATTCTGAGAGAAATCACGCTGTAGGCTTTGGCATGGGAGAAGATTAAAAAAAACAAACAAACCCACTCTAGTTCATCCAGCATCTGTTAGGTAAAAACGTGCCCAGGATAGGATGTCCTTTCGTTATAGACTCATAGACTCTAGGACTGGAAGGGACCTCGAGAGGTCATCGAGTCCAGTCCCCTGCCCTCATGGCAGGACCAAATGCTGTCTAGACCATCCCTAATAGGGATTTATCTAACCTACTCTTAAATATCTCCAGAGATGGAGATTCCACAACTTCCCTAGGCAATCTATTCCAGTGTTTAACTACCCTGACAGTTAGGAACTTTTTCCTAATGTCCAACCTAAATCTCCCTTGCTGCAGTTTAAGCCCATTGCTTCTTCTTCTAGCATTGGAGGCTAAGGTGAACAAGTTTTCTCCCTCCTCCTGATGACACCCTTTTAGATACCTGAAAACTGCTATCATGTCCCCTCTCAGTCTTCTCTTTTCCAAACTAAACAAACCCAATTCCTTCAGCCTTCCTTCATAGGTCATGTTCTCAAGACCTTTAATCATTCTTGTTGCTCCTCTCTGGACCCTCTCCAATTTCTCCACATCTTTCTTGAAATGCGGTGCCCAGAACTGGACACAATACTCCAGGTGAGGCCTAACCAGTGCAGAGTAAAGTGTAAGAATGACTTCTCGTGTCTTGTTTACAACACACCTGTTAATGCATCCCAGAATCATGTTTGCTTTTTTTGCAACAATATCACACTGTTGACTCATATTAAGCTTGTGGTCTACTATGACCCCTAGATCTCTTTCTGCCATACTCCTTCCTAGACAGTCTCTTCCCATTCTGTATGTGTGAAACTGATTGTTTCTTCCTAAGTGGAGCACTTTGCATTTATCTTTATTGAACTTCATCCTGTTTACCTCAGACCATTTCTCCAATTTGTCCAGATCATTTTGAATTTTGACCCTGTCCTCCAAAGCAGTTGCAATCCCTCCCAGTTTGGTAACGTCCGCAAACCTAATAAGCGTACTTTCTATGCCAACATCTAAATCGTTGATGAAGATATTGAACAGAACCGGTCCCAAAACAGACCCCTGCGGAACCCCACTTGTTATACCTTTCCAGCAGGATTGGGAGCCATTAACAACTACTCTCTGAGTACGGTTATCCAGCCAGTTACACACCCACCTTATAGTAGCCCCATCTAAATTGTCCTTTTTAGCTTATCTATAAGAATATCATGCGAGACTGTATCAAATGCCTTACTAAAGTCTAGGTATATCACATCCACCGCTTCTCCCTTATCCACAAGGCTCGTTATCCTATCAAAGAAAGCTATCAGATTAGTTTGACATGATTTGTTCTTTACAAATCCATGCTGGCTATTCCCTATCACCTTACCACCTTCCAAGTGTTTGCAGATGATTTCTTTGATTACCTGCTCCATTATCTTCCCTGGCACAGAAGTTAAACTAACTGGTCTGTAGTTTCCTGGGTTGTTTTTATTTCCCTTTTTATAGATGGGCACTATATTTGCCCCCTTCCAGTCTTCTGGAATCTCCCCCGTCTCCCATGATTTCCCAAAGATAATAGCTAGAGGCTCAGATATCTCTTCTATTAACTCCTTGAGTATTCTAGGATGCATTCCATCAGGCCCTGGTGACTTGCAGGCATCTAACTTTTCTAAGTGATTTTTTACTTGCTCTTTCCTTATTTTCTCTTCTAAACCTACCCTCTTCCCGTAAGCATTCACTATACTAGACATTCCTTCAGACTTCTCAGTGAAGACCGAAACAAAGAAGTCATTAAGCATCTCTGCCATTTCCAAGTCTCCCGTTACTGTTTCCCCCTCCTCATTGAGCAGTGGGCCCACCCTGTCCTTAGTCTTCCTCTTGCTTCTAATGTATTGATAAAAAGTCTTCTTGTTTCCCTTTATTCCCATAGCTAGTTTGAGTTCATTTTGTGCCTTTGCCTTTCTAATCTTGCCTCTGCATTCCTGTGTTATTTGCCTATATTCATCCTTCGTGATCTGACCTAGTTTCCATTTTTTATATGACGCCTTTTTATTTTGTAGGTCACGCAAGATCTCAAGGGTAAGCCAAGGTGGTCTTTTGCCACATTTTCTATCTTTCCTAACCATCGGAATAACTTGCTTTTGGGCCCTTAATAGCGTCCCTTTGTAAAACTGCCAACTTTCCTCAGTTGTTTTTCCCCTCAGTCTTAATTCCCATGGGATCTTGCTTATCAGCTCTCTGAGCTTACCAAAATCCGCCTTCCTGAAATCCATTGTCTCTATTCTGCTGTACTCCCTTCTACCCTTCGTTAGAATTGCAAATTCTATGATTTCATGATCACTTTCACCCAAGCTTCCTTCTACTTTCAAATTCTCAACAAGTTCCTCCCTATTTGTTAAAATCAAGTCTAGAACAGCTTCCCCTCTGGTAGCTTTTTCAACTTTCTGAAATAAAAAGTTGTCTGCAATGCAGTCCAGGAACTTATTGGATAGTCTGTGCCCCGCGGTGTAATTTTCCCAACATATATCTGGATAGTTGAAGTCCCCCATCACCACCAAATCTTGGGCTTTGGATGATTTTGTTAGTTGTTTGAAAAAAACCTCATCCACCTCTTCCACGTGATTAGGTGGCCTGTAGTAGACTCCCAGCACGACATCACCTGTGTTTTTTACCCCTTTTAGCCTAACCCAGAGACTCTCCACCCTTCCGTCTCCTATGTCCATCTCCACCTCAATCCAAGTGTGTACATTTTTAATATATAAGGCAACACCTCCTCCCTTTTTCTCCTGTCTATCCTTCCTGAGCAAACTATACCCATCCACACCAGCATTCCAGTCGTGTGTATTATCCCACCAAGTTTCAGTAATGCCAATAATGTCATAGTTGTATTTATTTATTAGCACTTCCAGTTCTTCCTGCTTATTACCCATACTTCTTGCATTTGTATAAAGGCATCTAAGATACTGGTTTGATCTTGCCTCCAAGCTTTGCCCTGACCCTCCTTCCTCTCTGCCATTATAGCCTGTGCTCCCTCCTGTTTCCAACCCATCTCCCAGGTCTTGTTCCCCACTTACCTGTGGGCTTTGCTCACCTGTCCCCGTCGAACCTAGTTTAAAGCCCTCCTTACTAGGTTAGCCAGTCTGTGCGCAAACAAGGCCTTTCCCCTCTTCGAAAGGTGAACGCCATCTGTTCCTAGCAGTCCTTCCTCAAATAGCATCCCGTGGTTGAGGAAGCCAAAGCCCTCCTGGCGACACCATCTTTGCAGCCAGGCATTCACCTCCACGATGCATCTGTCTCTACCCGGACCCCTACCTTCAACAGGAAGAATCGAAGAGAATACCACCTGCTCTCCAAACTCCTTAACCCTTACTCCCAGATCCCTGTAGTCACTCTTGATCTGCTCAGCGTCACACCTTGCAGTATCATTTGTGCCCACATGGATGAGTAGCATGGGGTAGTAGTCAGAAGGCCGGATAATCCTCGACAATGCCTCTAACATCTCGGATATGGGCCCCTGGCAGGCAGCATACCTCCCGGGATGAACGGTCAGGGCGACAGATGGGTGTCTCCGTCCCCCTCAGCAGAGAGTCTCCAACCACCACTACCCTACGTTTCTTATCAGTGGTGGCAGCAGACCTCCCAGCCTTAGGGGTACGAGGCTTCACCCCCTTAACTGTTGGGGGTGATTTCTTCTCTCCTGTATCAAGAAGAGCATAATGGTTATCTTTTACCACAGCAGGAGGGTTCGCAGCAGCGGCGGAGCTCTGCCTGCTGCTAGAAGTAACCAGCTGGCTGTGTCCACCCTGAGCCTCCTCCTCCCCTGGTGTGTCAGATACACCCTGAGGCATCTCCTCCTCCACTGGAGTGTCGGTAGTCCTGTCAACTGGGACAGCACCATCGGCTGTCTCCACATGGATACTGTCCAGGAATTGTTCATGGATATGGATGTTCCTCAGCCCAGCCACCTCCTCCTGTAGCTCTCCCACCTGCTGCCTGAGAGATTCCACCAGTAGGCACCTTTCACATTGGATGCCACCCCCAGCCTGGATATCAGTAAGTGGAAATTGCAAATTACAGTCTTTGCAAGCCCACACCAGAATCTGGGTAAAAGCATCCATGCTTTGGTACTCTGTCTGGCTACAGGCGCAGGTGGAGGAGACAGAAGCAGTGCTGGCACAGGTGTTGCGGGTCCTCCTCACCATTGTAAGCCTCCCTCTGTCAAACTCTCTCAAATTCCTGTCTACAGCTCCCTGTCCACTCTGCTCTGCTGTAAACAGAAAGGTTTTCGATGTGGCTCAGTTTATAGGTTCAAGGGACTAATGGGTCACAGATGAGACCGACAAGGGACCCCCCCGTCCCTTCCTACTCCCCTTCCAAACTCCCTTGCAAAACTCCCTGTTAGCAGCTCCTGTTTGCTAAGCTCCCTGGTCGCTTGTGCGCAGCTTTATAAAGCCCTGGCCTGAGTGAATACCCCGCCCACTGGTTAAGGCTCAGCCAATTACCAGAGGCTTCTAGCTTTCAAACCTTCCTAGTAGCTCAACCTCCAACTGCCAGCTACAGCACACGGTCCTTCAAACAAACAAACTGACAAACACAAGCTCAGCACACAGCAAGTATATACCACTGTCTGCTTTATCATCAGCTGCCTGCAAAAGGACCCCTTCAAGGAATCCTTTCCAAAAGGCAACGCCCTGCGACAAGCATGCTGCTACCTATGGCACACCTATATACCAGCTAGAACTGGGAGGGGGGAAAACACCTGCACCCCACTTGGACAGTGACGGGTTTAGTTCCCAGCTATGTTTTTCTTAATAAAGAAAAGCAAGTGAGAGTAGTCTGGGATTTACAAGCTTTCCCCTCTTCCAGACTAACTTTCATGGCACCATATATCCCTCTGACCTCTTATGAAGCTGCTGCTGGTGGATTCTCTCCCAGCCTCCCCTCTCTTCAGCTGCAGGAGTTCCCAGGCCTTAAGGTAGGGGTAGTCGAGAGGAGGCCCATGGGCCAAATCTGGCCCATCAGAGGTTTTTGAACAGACCCCATCATCTTTTTATGAACTTATTGTCACCATTAGCGGTGTTATTTTGTATATTATTTTCTCTGGAGTCTGGACCTTTACCAAGACCTTTGGACTTTGACAAAATAGAATTGATGACCCTTGCCCTAGGGCTCACATCACTGTCACGTTCTGCAATAGCTGTTCTTCTCCAGCTCCACCCCTCTCCCCTCGCTTCAGCTGCCATTTTACTTACCCCTCCTCTCTCGCGCTGCACAAGGCAGGGGGGCTTCCTCAAGCACTGAAGAATACGGCCACCCACTTTTCCTCAAGCTTTTTTTTTTTTAATTAACTCACTGAGATTCAAGAAACAAAGGAAAGGGGTAAGACCTAGGGCAGGGGTGGGCAAACTTTTTGGTGCAAGCTCTGGCTGGGGGTGTGGGCTCTGCATGTTCCAGCAGCAGGCGGGATGCATCTATGTTCCTTGGTGGTTCCAGTCCAACAGAGCTGCAGGACCCACCTACTGTACTTCCAATTCCTGCCCCACCCCTCGGCTTCCAGCAGGGTGGGCATGGCTTTCAGGGTCCTGCACGAGAGAGGCCCTGTTGCGATCCCTCCCTTGCACTCTCTGTGGGAGGCCGCACCTCATTGCTACAGTCACATAGTCCACAGCTGCAGTGTGAGAGAGCAATTCACCTCCATGGACATGCTAATTTCATCCCCGTCCCTCCACCTATCCCAGCTTTCCTCTCTGCATTAATTCTCACTCACACACAGGATCTCTGTGCACCTCCCTTCCTGGGACTGGCTCCAGGTGTGGGGAGGGCTCTGGTGGTTCTGACACAGGCAGGGGTTTAACACCACAGCTGTGTGTGGCTCAGCAAGTCCCTCAAAGCCCACAGACCTTGAGAACTCCTAGTGAGGGTGTGACAGCTCCCCCAGAGATTGGCCTCTCCCATGAGGGCTCAATGCCCATGTTTCCATCTGTTCAGATCCCGCAACCCCCAGCAAATCATGGGGTCATTCAAAACTGAAGATGTGCCTTTTGTGACAAATACTCCACAAATCCTCAGTGCACTCTGCTCATGACTGATTTCACCCCTTGAGCAGGACTCCCCATTTCCAAACCTGACCTGATCGCCTGGCTGGAAGCAGGGGAAGATCCATGGGTCCCAAATCTCCAGGCCTCCAAGAAAAGCAGCATCACAAGAGGCACCTCCACAGGTGAGGAGTCAGTGACACTGACACAGAAACTATCTGGCAAATGAAGGAAAAAGCTGAAAATCCCGAAAATGTGCTATGAGCCCCCCTCAGTTCTGCATCATCTCACCCGGGTCAGGTTCTGCTCAGCAGCACGTGTGGTATCATCATGGTAGATATTGCTCATGGCTTCCCACACACCCTGTTCGCTATCAGGAGTTTTCTCCCTGATTTCACTTCCCTGTGAGTATTTGGATTCTGTCTCTACACGCCACCCAATTTCTCAGTCTCACAACAGGTACCGCATTGTGTTTTCCCTCTTTACTACTCACCTTTGTGTCCTTTCTGCCAGCCCAGGCACTGACTCCTGCCTGGATTCTCTCTCTCTCCTCCAACAGGTGACGAGACAATGAGTGAGAATGAGGAGGGGAATCCACAGCAAGAAGGTCCTGAGAACTGCAGGGGAGGTTTCTGAGAAGAGCAGATGGGAATTTTTCCCAGTGCTGGGAACAAAGAAAGTTTGCAGTAATTGGAATAGGTCAGAGAAGAAGCTGGGAAACCACCCAAGAAAGCAAGTGCATGACTCCTTAGAATGTGAGGGAGGAGACAAGGATCCCAAAGAAACCACAACCCCACAGACAAATCCCAAGGAAAAGAAACCCTATACATGCTTGGACTGCAGGAAAATCTTCAACTGGCTCTCAACTCTTACTATCCATCCGAGACTGTACATAGGAGAGAGACCCTATAGATGTATCGAGTGTGGGAAAAGCTTCAGCAACAGATCACAGCTTGTTAAACACCAGAGAACTCACACAGAGGAGAGACCGTATAAATGTTTGGACTGTGGGAAAAGCTTCAGTCAGAGCTCAAGTCTTAAAACTCTTTGGAGACTGCACACGGGAGAGAAACCATATAAATGCCTTCAGTGTGGGAAAAGCTTCATTAATGGATCAAATCTCATTTCACATCAGAGAACCCACATGGGAGAGAAACCCTATAAAAGCCTTGAGTGTGGGAAAAGCTTCACTGACAGATGAAGACCCATTAAACATCACAGAAGCCACAAAGGAGAAAAACCCTATAAATGTCTCCACTGTGGGAAAAGTTTCAGTCAGCGCTCAAATCTTATTAGACATCAGACAATCTACACAAGAGAGAAACTCCATAAATAACTGGATTGTGGGAAAAGCTTCAACAACTGCATGAAAACATTTAATCTGAGCTCACACATTGTTCCCCATTGAAAATCTCACAGAAATAAGACCTTGAATGTGTGGGAAGCGTTATCTGGTGCTTGCAGGGCATCAAGCCTCAACAAATCGATACAGGGAAGAGCCCTCTCAGATGTCCTCAGCATGGAAAATGCTTCAGTTGGAGCTAACACCACATTGGACACCAGAGACTCCTCCACACAAGGGAGAAATTCAGTGTCCTGACTAGAGCTGGCCATAGGAAAAACTCCATTTCCTAATTCCCACACACATTGGTGGTACTTAGCTCCCAAGTATCCAGCTGCCCATGTCTGGGGGCAGGTTCCAGCAGCAGCTGACTAGAGCTATGGAGTGACCCTCTGATTTTGCCTGGTCTAAGCTAATGGCATGCAGAGGAGGAGAAGCCCCAATCAGCCCCTCCTCCCTGCCGCAGCCCTGGGCCTTTCTGCCTCCTCCTAACCAGCTGGGGGAAGGGAGAGAGAAAGTCCTCCAGAAGCTCCCTCTGCCTGGACAAAGTCCCCTCTCCCTTCCCCAAACATCTTATATTTTCTGAACCTCCCAATGAGCAGAGTGTTTATTAGAGTCTTGTGACCACCTGGTCTCACATTGCTCCAGGTGACGCCAAAAACCATTCATTTTTTGTAGATTGACTCCCACAGAGACCAGGATTAAATAAAGTCTAAAAATGCTGGAGAGGGGATAGGAAAACATGGTGGTTTGGGTTCTGTGTTATTTGGGGGTGATGAAGTGAGCTGGAGGGATTCCCTCCTCCCCCCTTCACTGTCACGCTCCACTCCGACACAGTAGCATCTCTCCGAGCCTTGGAGAGTTCATCCTCTCCCCACTCTACCTCCCACTTCCCAGCATGGCACTTGCCACAACGTTCTGTGCTCGCCATGCTTAGGAATCACACTCTCATTTCTTTGACCCTGACTCAGACATCTGAGGCTACGGATGGAAGTGTCCCAGACCTGGAGAGGGAACTGAAATGAACCCCAAAGCTGTCTGAGCTTAACTCCCTATTTCCATCTATTAGTAAAGTGGCATCTGGGCTTTTTCTAGCCAAGTCCAGAACATCTGGCGATGGGCAGATTTTGGCATTAGTTTGTTTTTCTTCCTTTTTTCATTAGGATGATGCTAAAACTTCTGTAAATGACACAACCAGATAATGAGGAGGTGCTGAGTACAGCAGGTTTAACCAGTTTAGAAGAAAATGGATGAATTTGTTTTCCTTCTTTGGGGAGTTATGATGGTGTGAGAGTTCACTTTATGGACCTGGAAGTGTCCTGCAGCCTACTGTGTAGTGTTGGGTTTTCTCTCTTGCTCGAGACTGCTTGGTCCCATCATTCAATGTTAGTTTAGTTTGACAGGATGTAGCACAGCAGAGTGAGGGCGGGGCCTGAGAGAAGAGGTGGAGCGGTTGAGGGATGAGGTCGAGTGAGGACAGGGCCTGGGGGAAGAGGCGGAGCAGTGGAGGGATGAGGTGGAGTGAGGGCGGGACCTGGGGGAAGAGGAGGAGCGGTGGAGGGATGAGGCGGAGTGAAGGTGGAGCCTCAGAGGAAGAGGCGGATCAGTGGAGGGATGAGGCGGAGTGAGGGTGGGGCCTAGGGGTAGAAGCGGATCAGTGGAGGGATGAGGCGGAGTGAGGGTGGGGCCTGGGGGAAGAAGTGGAGCGGTGGAGGGATGAGGCGGAGTAAGGGCAGGGCCTGGGGGAAGAGGCGAAGTGGTGGGGGGATGAGGTGGAGTGAGGACAGAGCATCAGGGGAAGAGGCGGGGCCGTGGAGGGATGAGGCAGAGTGAGGGCGGAGGCTCAGGGGAAGAGGCAGAGGAGTGGAGGGATGAGGCGGAGTGAGGGCAGGGCCTAGGGGAAGAGGCGGATCAGTGGAGGGATGAGGCAGAGTGAGGGCGGGTCCTGGGGGAAGAGGCAGAGCCATGGGGGGAGGAGTCAGAATGAAGGTGGAGCCTCAGGGGAAGAGGCAGAGCGGTGGAGGGATGAGGCAGAGTGAGGGTGGGTCCTGGGGGAAGAGGCAGAGTGGTGGCGGGATGAGGCAGAGTGAGGGCGGAGGCTCAGGGGAAGAGGTGGATCAGTAGAGGGATGAGGTGGAGTGAGGGCGGGACCTGGGGGAAGAGGTGGAGCGGTGGAGGGATGAGGCAGAGTGAAGGCGGGACCTGGGGGAAGAGGCAGAGCGGTGGAGGGATGAGGCGGAGTGAGGGCGGAGCCTCAGAGGAAGAGGCGGATCAGTGGAGGGATGAGGCGGAGTGAGGGTGGGGCCTGGGGGAAGAAGTGGAGCGGTGGAGGGATGAGGCGGAATGAGAGCAGGGCCTGGGGAAAAGGCAGAGCAGTGGAGGGATAAGGCAGAGTGAGGGCGGAGCCTCAGGGGCACAGGCGGATCAGTGGGGGGATGAGGTGGAGTGAGGGCGGGGCCTGGAGGAAGAGGCAGAGCTTTGGGGGGATGAGGCAGAGTGAGGGCAGAGGCTCGGGGAAGAGGCGGAACAGTGGAGGGATGAGGCAGAGTGAGGGCGGGGCCTGGGAGAAGAGGTGGAGCGGTGGGGAGATGAGGCAGAGTGAGGGCAGAGCCTCAGGGGAAGAGGCCAATCAGTGGGGGGATGAGGTGGAGTGAGGGTGAGGCCTGGGGGAAGAGGTGGAGCAGTGGAGGGATGTGGCAGAATGAGGGCAGGGCCTGGGGGAAGAGGCAGATCAGTGGGGGGATGAGGTGGAGTGAGAGCAGGGCCTGGGGAAGAGTCAGATCAGTGAGGGGATGAGGCGGAGTGAGGGCGGAGCCTCAGGGAAAGAGGCGGATCAGTGGGGGGATGAGGCGGAGTGCGGGCGGAGCCTCAGGGGAAGAGGCGCAGCGGTGACAGAATGAGGCAGAGTGAGGTCAGAGCCTCAGGGGAAGAAGCGGAGCGGTGGAGGGATGAGGCGGAGTGAGGGCGGGTCCTGGGGGAAGAGGCAAAGCGGTGGCGGGATGAGGCGGAGTGAGGGCAGGGCCTGGGGAAGAGGCAGAGCAATGGAGGGATGAGGTAGAGTGAGGGTGGAGCCTCAGGGGAAGAGGCTGCCACATCCCAGGGGCAATGCAGACTGGGCAGAGCAGACACATCAGCTTTTGCGAACTGATCCCAAGAGGGAGTCACTATTTCTGAGTGAAATTAAGCCTCCGTCAGGATCTCCTGGTAGATCTCTCAAATGGCAGGATTATTTTCCACCTGAGGCACATTCTTAAAATGGGTTTCCAGCCAAGCAGTTCCTGCACAGCACTTGGAAAGCCTATGAGAAACCTCTTACACAGCAGGTAAACAAAGCTAATGTGTGTGTGTGTGTGTGTGTGTGTGTGTGTGAGAGAGAGAGAGAGAGAGAGAGAGAGGAACAGGGAGGGGCCAACCCTCAAACACGCATTTTAATCACCTGGTGGGGAGGGGGAATCCTGACATTGGCGCATTGTAAAAGTGAGGCTTAAATGTTACTTTGAAATCTTGTCAGCTGCCCCAGACGTGGCAGGGCTCCAGCTACCAGGTCCAGGTGGCTGCTCCCCTGCTGTCCTGGGACATGGGAGAAGGGACCCCAGTGCAGCCCCCCTCACCACCTTCCTGGGAAGGGGGAAGAACCCTAAGGAGCAGAGATGAGACTGGGTACTTCAGGGGGCTGAACTGAGGCAGGTGGGGGCTGGTGGGTTCGGGGGGCTGCATTGATGGTGGATTCTGAGCAAATAGGGTGAGTGCTGGGAGGGTTCACTGAGTGTGGTAGGGGTCAGTGGGGTGGGGGGACTGGAGTGATGGGGTGGGGATGATGGCAACTGGGGGAGGCTGAATTGAGGGGTTGGGTGGGGACAGAACTGATGGGGGTTGGGGTGACAGGATTAATTGCTGGGCAGGAGACATGCACTGGTGGGGCCGAGAGCTCCTATAGCAGGGACCAAAATCACCTTATCCAGTATGTGATTGAGTGGGCGACACTAATTCTCACATCGCACACCCTGAGCTCTGATGGGCAGGGGAGGGGAGTTCAAACAAGACTGACTTACAAACTCAGTATAAACTTTTATTAAAATCTCATGATTTCTGGGCCAATCTCGTGATTTTTGGAGGTTTGACTCACGATTTTCGGTCTCTTCAAATTGGCAACACTGCATTGATGGGCAGAGAGAGGTAGCAAATTATGACAGGACACTGTTGCCTGATTTTAGGAGGTTAATATTTTGCGTTAGATAATAAGGGTTATAGGTTTGCCAATTGATAAGAAGATTCTTGTCCCAGAATCAGGCTAGACAGAGTTTGCGAGGAGTATGACAAGGACACTCACACGGAGACAAATGGAATAGTAACCAAAGATCCAGAGATCAATGGAATAGTAACCAAACAGCAATCAAGTGGTAAAATGATCAGAGTTACCAAGGCAACAACGTTGGTCTAGAGATATCAGTGATGCACTATCCAGCTTTTGATTAATATACTCACAGTCCTGCATTATAACCAGGGCTACTGACAGAATTGCCGGGCCCCTGGGCAAAGGGGGGGATGGCTTTGTGCCCCCGGAAGGGGTGGAGCTGCAGGGGCTAGCTGGTAGGCTCCCTTTTCCCCCCTCCACCCATCAGCAGCTCTGGGTGCCCCATACGGCTGCAGGCCTGGCCAGCGATTTAAAAGCGTCCAGGAGCCCCGGGCTGCCAGGGGCACCGCTATTGTTTTTTAAAAGCAACAGGGAGCCCCCAGCTGCTGCTACACTGGCAGCCGCAGGCCCTTTTAAGTCACCTGGGCCCCTGGGCACTTGCCCCCCTTTACCCCACCCCCAGCAGCCCTGGTTATAACCTGGAGGTGAGAGACCAAGCACCAGCCTCGCCTCTGGCATGCCAAGAGAGTCCAGATTGCTCAGCTCTCGAGTGGGAAGGACAGAGCTTAGGATATCCAAGAGCTGGAGAAGACTGACCAAAATAACTTCAGAGTTTTACTGAACTGACTGACTTAAAACTCACAACTCAGAACTAACGGACTAACCAAGCAAAGGGCGATAAACAAAGAACTAAGAAGTCTCTTAGGCATGGTGGGACCCCCTTGCCACAGAGCATGAACACCTGAACCCTCCTTCTATGTCCAAACTTCATTTCCTCTCCCACAGAAATACTGGGGTGCCCTCACTCCATAGGCTGGTGTGTCTGTATGTACTGATAACATATACCCACATATTAATGGCATTAGCTCATTCTCTGATTTCTGCCCTACCTGGTCATTTCAGTTCCTCTCCAAGTTGAGGCGAATCTGGTCAGTTGAAAGAGGGTATGTACTGAGGTAGCCCCCCAGACCACCCTGCCCAGACCACCCTGCTTCGACACATCCTTTATCTAGCTCTGTTAAAGGATGCAACCATATATGGACCTTATGCTTTTACTCATCACCAACTCTCGAGGTGAAAGGCCCTAAACACATGTACACTAACTTTGCCTTAGAACATACAGGATGTGGCCTGTAGGTCCCTTGCATTGCAGCCAAAATACTCTAATATACATCTCTAAACATATTATAACCTATTATAATAAAACAAATAGTCAAACTCATAAGAAAAGATATACGGGCAAGTAAGCAAGCTAGTCCTATAGGCTTCAATATCCCCAATCGATCACAGCTCTCTACCCCTGGTCTAAGAGATAGGGGAAGGTAAAGAACAGGGAAAGGTCATTGTGTTGGGAATGTCCCCAGCCATCAGAATTTACCAGCCCTGGACCAAAGGATGGAGAGAGGCCGAGGTGAAAAAACGATGCTAGATGAACCCCATCCATCACAGTCTGTTACCCTTGGAGCAGAAAGTGGGGAAAGGTGAGAGGTACCAAACTGTGGTGGGAATGTCTCCATCCATCACAGCTTACTGCCTTGGGGCTGTAGGGTGGGGAAACGCAGAAGCAGCAAATTGTGACAGGGCATGAAACTGCAGGGTAACAACTGTGGTATGTAACCTCTTGTTTAAATTAGCCTCTGCACTAGATGTCTGGCAAGTAGCTAACAATACCGATTTAAAAAAAAAAAGGCCTCAAGGCAATGCTGGAAATTACAGGCTGCTAAGCCTAACATCACAATCAGGCAAACTGGCTGAAACTGTGTTTCTGACAATTGTGTTCTTTACTATAGCTCAAGGGTAGTTAATTACTTTTTATCAAGGTTCAAATATCTTGGTCAAGACGTAGGCAAAGTCCAGTCTCCAGAGGATGGAAGCCAGAGAAATGGGGGCTGCAGCGGAGGGGTGTGCCAGGGCTGAAGGTTCAGGGATGGGAGCTGGAGAGGAGGGGCCTGCGGCCAGCAGGTGGGGGAGGATGGGAGCTGGAGAGGAGGGGCCTGCGGCCAGCGGGTGGGGGAGGATGGGAGCTGGAGAGGAGGGGCCTGCGGCCAGCAGGTGGGGGAGGATGGGAGCTGGAGGAGTGGGGCCTGCGGCCAGCGAGTGGGGGAGGATGGGAGCTGGAGGGGAGGGGCCTGCACCCAGCGGGTTGAGGAGGATGGGACCTGGAGGGGTGGGGCCTGCGGTCAGCGGGTTGGGGAGGATGGGAGCTGGAGGGGTGGGGTCTTTGGCCAGCGAGTGGGGGAGGATGGGAGCTGGAGAGGTGGGGCCAGCGGGTGGGGGAGGATGGGAGCTGGAGAGGTGGAGCCTGCGGCCAGTGGGTGGGGGAGGATGGGAGCTGGAGAGGAGGGGCCTGCGGCCAGCATCTTGGGAAGGATGGGAGCTGGAAAGGAGGGGCCTGCGGCCAGTGGGTGGAGGAGGATGGGAGCTGGAGAGATGGGGCCTGCGGCCAGTGGGTGGGGGAGGATTGGAGCTGGAGAGGTGGGTCCTGCGGCCAGTGGGTGGGGGAGGATGGGAGCTGGAGAGGTGGGGCCTGCGGCCAGTGGGAGGGCTGTATGAGTGGGGCGGAAGCGAAGGGGCACTGGGTCTCCAGGATCTGTTTTTGTCAGTTTAGTGCTGTGTCAAGGTCACTCTCCTGAGATGGTGCCAGCGACTGCATGCTAGTGTGAAGGGATTCCCCTCGCAGCTTCTTCGGCAGCTGCAGGATGGGGCTGTCCAGGTCCTTCCTCTTCAGGCCAGCTGACGTGGTACCGTTGAGGGAGGATGGGAGGGTCAGGGGCTCCTCTAAGCAGGACACGGGGGTGCTGCTCATTCTCACAGGGTCACCCTCCAGTCCTGCGGAGGAGAAGCAGAGACCGGGGTGAGGATCCAGAGCAGGAGCTAGCGATCATGCGTGGACACAGGCTGGCTGTGTTATGACAACACCTGCAGGCCCCAGGCAGGCTCAGGCCTGACTGAGCCGCCTGGGAACACAGCCTATCCCACTGGGTTTACAGCCCTGGTACTCAGGTGCATCTGCTTTTGGACACCTGAGAAGTCAGGCCTCTGGGGTCTCGAGCTGGGCTTACAAGGCAGCCGAAGCCAGTGGCTGTTTTTGGATGGCACTGGGCTGAGTTGCCTGTCACTCACAGGCAGAGGCAGGCAGGTGCAGCTCTAGGTATTTTGTTGCCCCAAGCACGGCAGGCAGGCTGCCTTCGGCGGCATGCCTGCGGGATGTCCCTGGTCCCGCGGATTCAGCGGCGCCCCTGCGGGAGGTCTGCCGAAGCCGAGGGATCAGTGGACCCTCTGCAGGCATGCCGCCAAGGGCAACCTGCCTGTTGCCCTCGCGGCGACCGGCAGAGTGCCCCCTGTGGCTTGCTGTCCCAGGCACGCACTTGGCGTGCTCGTGCCTGGAGCCGCCCCTGGAGGCAGGAGCAGGAGCTCAGCCTGCCGTGTCCTGTCCCTTGCTGGGACAAGGCCCCCTGCCTTCCTACAGCCACCTGACAAAGGCCCAGTTAAGTCAGGGGCTTCCCTCCCAGCTGGCAGCTTTGGCCAGTGCCCCATTAAAAGCCAGGCCCAGACTGGGGGTGGGGTTTCCAGGTGCAGTTCCCCGGGCTGATTTTGCTGGGGTGTCCTGCCCCTTGGAGAGCCCAGCCTCGCAGGTGAGATTTGATGGGGCACATGAGCAGACAGTCACAAGAATTGCCTCAGAGGAAGGCCCTGGGCCAGGCCTGGCTTCCCCCGCTACTCCACAGGGGCCCCAGCTGCAGGGCCCACTTGCTCAGATCTTTACCTGGGGCTGGCACTTCTCTGGGAGCCTGGTGTCAGTCAGTGCTCGTGGGACGGTCTGGGCTTGGTACGTACATGGCCAGAGACTTCTGAGGAGAACAGCAGGCAGCCACCCCCGCTGTGCCAGCCATCTGTCCCTCCACATGTTAATGCCAGGTCATAAAGGGCTTGTCTCCACTGAGAGGTTAATTCAGATTAAGGGTGGGTACAAATTTAAGGCAAAATAGTTATTCTGGATTAGCTTCCCGTGTGAACGCTCTTATTCTGAATTGAGTGATTCATTCCAAGTTTAGCTTTGGAAGTGAATGAAGCTAACTTGTGATATAGCACCTCTAGGCCCACGGGCGGCAACGTCAGTCACTGCAGCCCAAGCAGAGTTTCCTGTGAGCGTGTGCGACTCAGGTCCGTCCCCAGCACTGTGCAGGAGACCCCCACCCCCTCCCGCCAGCCTAACAAGGCAAATTACCACCCACCTCCACATGTGTAGTTGGATTCCCACTGGGACCACTCAGGGACAAGAGAATCCAGGACCTGCTGCAGGCTGGTGGCTATGGTACCACCTCGCTTCCTAGTGCCTGCCCAGCCTCAGAACCAGGGCATCTGCAAAGGGCAGGATTTCAGTGTTACTGTCTGGGTAACGAGGGCAGATTTCCCAGCTTGAGAGGAACTTCGCCCAGTCAATGATCTCGTCTCCTCCGCCTGCTGGAATGGCTCAATGGCTGCAGGTCGAAGCTAGACACATTCAGATTAGAACAAGGTGTATATTTTTGACTGTGAGGGTTATTAACCATCGGAACCAAGGGTCGTAATGGATTCTCCATCACTGACCAGTTTCAAATCCAGATTGGGATGCTTTTCTTCTCATAAACACAAGAACAAGGGACACCCAGTGAAATTAATTGGCAGCAGGTTTAAAAACAAACAAAAGGAAACTCCTTGCCAGAGGATGTTGTGAAGGCCAAGACTATAACAGGGTTCAAAAAAGACCTAGATCAGTTCCTGGAGGACAGATCCATCAATGGTCAGTGGCACAGCCCCATGCTCTGGGTGTCCCTAAAATTCTCACTGCCAGAAGTTGGGAATGGGCGACAGGGGATGGATCACTTGATAAATTGCCTTGTTCTGTTCACTCCCTCTGGGGCACCTGGCAATGGCCTCTGTCGGCAGACAGGACACTGGGCTCAATGGACCTTTGGTCTGACCCAGTCTGGCCGTTCTTATGATCTGCTGTAGGAATTATTTCAAGGCAGGTCTCTTGAGGTCACAGATCACAGTGGTCCCTTCTGGCCTTGGAATCTAGGGATCTATTAACCCACGGAGGTTTCCATCCTGTGCCCATCGGCATAGTATCGAGCTCCTTCCAGCCATGCGTTATGCCCCTGACCTCTCCCGGGGTTTAATGGCCTCTGTGTGGCGAGGGAGAGGAGAGAATACTACTGACTCCCTGGCATGTCTAGCAGCCCCAGCGGTGGCCCAAGGCCCGTCACAGACACAGCCCAGACAGTTCCTGCCCCAGGAAGCTCTGCGGACACACTGTGGAGGGTGACCAGGGAGAAGGGTGGCCAGCCGAGAGCCGGGGTCAGGAACCTGTTTTCCCCTCAGAGCCACAGGTCTCCTGTGCTTGGAACAGGAGAGACTGGGCCCTGGCTGGTGGGCCAGCCGGCACAGCAGGGCCAGTTTACTGCTGCGGCCTGGAGGACCAGGGACAGGAGACAGACTCGGCATTACGGTCCTGCTCCCAGAGGTACCCTGCTGCTTGGCACCCATTGATTTTGGTGAGCGCTAAGCACCCAAATTCCTCAGTGGGTCTGGGCCTGCGGCACCACCTCCTCTGCATGCAGCTGGCCTGGGAACCACGGTACCAGCCCCTGCTTTCCCCAAGGCACCGGGCCTGCAGGCAAAGAGACGTGGCATCATGAAAGCCGGTCTTAGACAGCCGCTAAGATGGACAAGCCAGCGGCCTGGCTAAGCCATTCCCACAAGGGAGGCTGTCTGGCCCAATGCCCTGCAGCACTTCCCAGGGTGGCTAGGCCCCAGACTTACCCTGGAGCTGGGTTCCAGCAGGTTGTCCCCATGCAAGCCCGAGATTGGGAGAAATGCCACAGTTGCTGGGTTCTTGTCCTGCTGGCAGAGGCAGGCACACATTTCCTGGCCAATCTCCTGGTAGCGCTGGCAACTGTAGGGAGGCTCTGTGGCATCCATCTTGTTCACACAGATGACGAGCTGCTTGGCTGGCAGATTGCAGGCCAAGAGGACCTTCTGGCAGGTGACAACGCAGCTGGCCTCATGCTGTCCCTCGGCCGCAGGGACCAGCAGCATGGCAGTGCTGGCCTGGGGGAGATGAGAACTGGTTAATGCTCACAGCAACCCGAGTGTCACAGATGAGATACACACGAAGCCAGGGAACCACAGACGTGAGCGCTGGGGTAACGCACCAGCTATGTAACAGCTGCCCATCCAGAGCACAGAGCAGCCCACGCCCACTGAGGCCTCGTGCTGGGTGCGTGGCCCACACCCACTGGGGCTGGGTGCTTGATCTGGTGCCGGGCACAGCCATGGGGCAGGGAGGCAGGTGTAGGGATTCCACTGCAGGGCAGGATGCAGATACCCTCTTTGGGGTGGGCTGGGGTTGCTGGGTGAGGGGCACAGTGACTAGGGGGGCAAACCCCTTCTTCCCCCAGAGAAGAGGAAAGGGAAGAAGGAGACAGGAATGAGGTATGTGGCGGGGAGGAAGCAGTAGAGAAGCCAAGGGCCACAAGCTATGCCCTGATGACACATCCTGCACATCAGCCCTGAACATTTACTTACTGCTAGGGCCACGTGCCCTGTGACCTCCCGGGGGGGAATTAAAGGGCAGCAGCAGAATTACCGTCAGCCAAGAGATGGCTGGTCAGACAAAAGGTACGACGGCCGAGCCCCCTCCACCTGACCAGGACAGTAATAGTGATGATGAAATGCTAAGGGAAATTAGAGAGGCTATCAAAATTAAGAACCCAATAATAGTGGGGGATTTCAATTATCCCCATATTGACTGGGAACATTTCACCTCAGGACAAAATGCAGAGATGAAATTTCTCAATACTTTAAATGACTGCTTCATGGAGCAGCTGGTACGGGAATCCACAAGGGGAGAGGCAACTCTACGTTTAATCCTGAGTGGAGCGCAGGAGCTGGTCCAAGAGGTAACTATAGCAGGACCGCTTGGAAATAGTGACCATAATACAACAGCATTCAACATCCCTGTGGGGGGAAGAACATCTCAACAGCCCAACACTGTGGCATTTAATTTCAAAAGAGGGAACTATACAAAAATGAGGGGGTTAGTTAAACAAAAGTTAAAAGGTACAGTGACTAAAGTGAAATCCCTGCAAGTTGCATGAGCCCTTTTTAAAGACACCATAATAGAGGTCCAACTTCAATATATACCCCAAATTAAGAAACAGTAAAAGAACTAAAAAAGAGCCACCGTGGCTTAACAACCATGTAAAAGAAGCAGTGAGAGATAAAAAGACTTCCTTTAAAAAGTGGAAGTCAAATCCTAGTGAGGCAAATAGAAAGGAGCACAAACACTGCCAGCTTAAGTGCAAGAGTGTAATAAGAAAAGCCAAAGAGGAGTTTGAAGAACAGCTAGCCAAAAACTCCAAATGTAATAACAAAATGTTTTTAAGTGCATCAGAAGCAGGAAGCCTGCTAAACAACCAGTGGGTCCCCTTGACGATCGAAATACAAAAGGAGCGCTTAAAGATGATAAAGTCATTGTGGAGAAACTAAATGGATTCTTTGCTTCAGTCTTCACGGCTGAGGATGTTAGGGAGATTCCCAAACCTGAGCTGGCTTTTGTAGGTGACAAATCTGAGGAACTGTCACAAATTGAAGTGTCACTAGAGGAGGTTTTGGAATTAATTGATAAACTCAACATTAACAAGTCACTGGGACCAGATGGCATTCACCCAAGAGTTCTGAAAGAACTCAAATGTGAAGTTGTGGAACTATTAACTAAGGTTTGTAACCTGTTCTTTAAATCGGCTTCGGTACCCAATGACTGCAGGTTAGCTAATGTAACACCAATATTTAAAAAGGGCTCTAGAGGTGATCCCAGCAATTATAGACCGGTAAGTCTAACGTCGGTACCAGGCAAATTAGTCGAAACAATAGTTAAGAATAAAATTGTCAGACACATAGAAAAATAACTGTTGAGCAATAATCAACATGGTTTCTGTAAAGGGAAATCGTGTCTTACTAATCTATTAGAGTTCTCTGAAGGGGTTAACAAACATGTGGACAAGGGGGATCCTGTGGACATAGTGTACTTAGATTTCCAGAAAGCCTTTGACAAGGTCCCGCACCAAAGGCTCTTACGTAAATTAAGCTGTCATGGGATAAAAGGGAAGGTCCTTTCATGGACTGAGAACTGGTTAAAAGTCAGGGAACAACGTGTAGGAATTAATGGTAAATTCTCAGAATGGAGAGGGGTAACTAGTGGTGTTCCCCAAGGGTCAGTCCTAGGACCAGTCCTATTCAATTTATTCATAAATGATCTGGAAAAAGGGGTAAACAGTGAGGTGGCAAAGTTTGCAGATGATACTAAGCTGCTCAAGATAGTTAAGACCAAAGCAGATTGTGAAGAACTTCAAAAAGATCTCACAAAACTAAGTGATTGGGCAACAAAATGGCAAATGAAATTTAATATGGAGAAATGTAAAGTAATGCACATTGGAAAAAATAACCCCAACTATACATACAATATGAGGGGGACTAATTTAGCTATAACGAATCAGGAAAAATATCTTTGAGTCATCCTGGATAGTTCTCTGAAGATGTCCCCGCAGTGCGCAGAGGCAGTCAAAAAAACAAACAGGATGTTAGGAATCATTAAAAAGGGGATAGAGAATAAGACTGAGAATATATTATTGCCCTTCTATAAATCCATGGTACGCCCACATCTCGAATACTGTGTACAGATGTGGTGTCCTCACCTCAAAAAAGATATTCTAGCACTAGAAAAGGTTCAGAAAAGGGCAATTAAAATGATTAGGGGTTTGGAGAGGGTCCCATATGAGGAAAGATTAAAGAGGCTAGGCCTCTTCAGCTTGGAAAAGAGGAGACTAAGGGGGGATATGATAGAGGTATATAAAATGATGAGTGATGTGGAGAAAGTGGATAAGGAAAAGTTATTTACTTATTCCCATAATACAAGAACTAGGGATCACCAAATGAAATTAATAGGTAGCAGGTTTAAAACAAATAAAAGGAAATTCTTCTTCACACAGCGCACAGTCAACTTGTGGAACTCCTTACCTGAGGAGGTTGTGAAGGCTGGGACTATAACAATGTTTAAAAGGGAACTGGATAAATTCATGGTGGCTAAGTCCATAAATGGCTATTAGCCAGGAAGGGTGAAGAATGGTGTCCCTAGCCTCTGTTCATCAGAGGATGGAGATGGATGGCAGGAGAGAGATCACTTGATCATTGCCTGTTAGCTTCACTCCTTCTGTGACACCTGGCACTGACCACTGTTGGTAGACAGATACTGGGCTAGATGGACCTTTGGTCTGACCCGGTATGGCTGTTCTTATGTTCTTATGGCTAAATGAAAAAAGTGTCTTCAGGTAGCCTGCTTTTCAAAGGGGTTTTCTTCTTTTCTAATCCACTGCCTTCATGGGGATGTTCCAAGTGGTTCTCACTAAAATCCCCATAGGAAAAAAACTTTTAAAACTTTTTTCTTAGTAAAGGTTTGTGGGTTTAGGCCTGGGATGCTTCTGCATGGACTTTTTTTTATTGAAACATCCTCATAAATAAAGAAATGTGTTTTCAGATAGCCTGTTTTTCAAAGGGGTCGTCTTCTCTCTAATCCACTACCTTCAAATTGTTCTTACTAAAAAATAACCATGTTAGTCTAAAACTTTTTTTACTTTTATAAACCTTTTTTTAACCCTAAACTGTTTCTGCAGACACACATTTTATTAAAACATCTATGCCTAAGGGGCCATATAGCCTATTTTTCAAAGGGTCTTCTTTTCTAATCACTACCTTCAGAAGGCTGTTTTAAGTGCTTCTTACTAAAACCTTCTTCTTGTCAGGTTTAGACCAGGGTGTTTTTTTATTGAAACACCCCTGTAAGTAAAGGAGTGTCTTTAGATGGGGTTTTTCTTCTGAAGTGTTTATTTAATAAGTTAAAACAGAGGGAATTTTAGGCATTACTTTACAAATAAGCACCCCTTTACTAGTGTGTGCTAGCAGCAAAGAATCCTGTGGCACCTTATAGACTAACAGACGTTTTGGAGCATGAGCTTTCGTGGGTGAATACCCACTTCCTCAGATGCACCAAGGGGGCTTGAAGGAGGGAGCCCCTTGAGTGAAAATTTTAGGAGTGCTGCAGTTTTTACCTTATAAAACCGGGAATCAGACAAGTATCAGAGGGGTAGCCATGTTAGTCTGAATCTGTAAAAGCAGCAAAGAGTCCTATGGCACCTTATAGACTAACAGATGTATTGGAGCATGAGCTTTTCTGGGTGCATGCACGCATCCGATGAAGTGGGTATTCGCTCACGAAAGCTCATGCTCCAATACGTCTGTTAGTCTGTAACATGCCACAGGACTCTGAATCAGACAAGGATTCCTGCCAAGTCCTGGCTCATTCAGAGGTCACTTTCACTACATCTGTCTCTGTCCAGCTAAGCTAGATACACATATGCACAGGGCTGACTATTTTGGCTGCAAACTTTACAAGCCTAGCAAGAAAACTCAGTGCACTTTTAAATGGGTTATAACTCAGTCAAATCACAACCAGTTAGCACCAGAATACCTATAGTGGTTCTCAGGGAGAGCTATTTCCCTGACAAATTTCACCCAATCATTTCAACACTAGAGCTGTTAATACACTATTATAACAGGGAAGACATTTTCTCCCACTTCTTTGCTCTACAGAATGACTGAGTTTCTTTTGCTTAAGCTTAAAAAAATATTAGAACGCACACCCCTTTGGGCAATGATCAAAGATGAGAAACTGCAGTCCGAAACCTGACTGAAACAAGGGATTAGATCGGAAACATTTATGTTGCCTTGATCACAGTAGCTGCTGCTGTTCCTGTGCAAGGCAACGTTCAGCAACAGCCCAAGTAACATTGTAGCATATAGCAACCATACCAGCTGATCCATGTTTGGATTCATTGTCACATTTGCAGCAAATCTGCGCAGCATTCTGAGCACTTTTTTTGGATAGTTTTGCTTCGTTGTGCTTCAGGACAGAGAGAAACTGGTGGAGGATTCCTGTGCAGAAAAGAAAGTATAATCACCAAGGTCCCAAAACTGCACCATTAAACTCAATGGAAGTTTTGCCATTGATTGCAATAGGAGTAGGCCAAAGTTTCAAGTTAACAGTGAAACCTGTTCCCCAGGAAAGGTCCATCTTAGGATGTGAATACAGCCTTTTAATTTCCATCCACCACACCCCCACATTACAGTAAAGGAAGAGCACCAGATCATCCCCCTGCCAAAGTACCTCTTCCTGCACCGGAATTTCTGCATCGATGTCAGGGAATCTGTGTGGTGTTTCTCCATGTTTTCGTGGTAGTGGATCTCATTCCTAAGTTGCACCAGCTCCTTCTTCTCTTTCACCCTGCAACACTAAGACAATAGCAAGGACTGAGCACACCCTCTCCAGACAGTCAACTAATGTCTTTTATAGAGGGGATAAAACCCCTCTGCTCCCTGAAAGTACTGAAAGGGATTCACGCTGGATCAGCTGAGTTGGTAGCCTTCCCCAAAAGTATGAGTCTCTTGCATGGCCCACTATTACTTCTCAACCCTGCACAGGGCACCCTGTGCAAGAAAAGAGCTCATTATGCACCTGTGGCTTTAAAAAAAAACACAGTGAATTTAGACCTGATGAATGGTCCAAAGCCGACAGCTCTTGAAACAGAAGTCTCTTCTCGCCACAGAACACACACAGCAAGCTCACTAGCAGCCCAAGTTTCCTCACACCATCCCACCCATGGACTTCATCCTACAAGGGGTTGAGCACTCAGGACCTGATCCAGCAAGACACTTAAGGACATGATGAGCTTTAAGCACAAGAAGAATCCCAGTTCCAATGGGAATTGCAATTCTGTGGTCCCTGGAGTCTTTTACCGTCCAAAAATGCTTTCTTTTACTAAGAGATGTTTTGTCCATGATTTCCCTACAGAGCTCAGCACTGTGTACCCCTTCCCCAAACTCCTCAGGGACCTCAACAGGGATGTTCTGACTCCTGATATATATGTTATCAGAGCTTGTCTAACACCACTTCTCCGCCTTCCCTGTAGTTCCACTGAAGTGACCACTAATTGCACATTCCTACCTCCAGGAGTCTGCAGGCTGTGTTATGCTTTCCCTTGTGGATAAGGACAAGCACACAGGCTTGGACTACATTGATGTTGGTGAGGAAATATTCCTGAAGTTTGCACCCCATCATTGCCTTGACCAGCTTCTCCAGGCTGGGAGACACGCTCTGAAGATCACCACAGAGTTGTCTGCTAGATCCAGCAGCTTGGCCTGGGGAGGGTCCTTGTTTTCATTCTTACTAAGCAGCGCCATGAATCGCTTCATGCTTACATTTGTCCAGACACCTCTTCTGTGCAACAAAGAAACAGCATCTGATGTGTGAGCTGCTAGACGAACACTCCCCTCCCTATCAAGACACATTGCTAGCTTCTAATTCTCCCTTATGCTAGATGTTAAAATACTTCACTGCACTTCTATAGCACTTTCTACCTGACTGTCTCAAATTACAAAGAGTAATTAAGCCTCTCAATCCTCCTGTTAAGACAAGAAGCATTCCAGGTTTGCAAGTGGGAAAAAGGAGACACAGAGAGGTGCAGTGACTCGCCCCAAATGACAAGACAGTGGAACACTTTGTAATCATCAAACTTAGAGAACAAAAGCCCTTTCTTGCTAAAAGACAGGGCAAAGGAGCATCAGTAAAAGTTAGAGAAAGCAAACATTGAACATGTGGGATCTTTCAAATAATTATTTATAAAAATGATCCTCCCCCAAAACACTTGGTCTGCTACATAATTATAACCACTGACCAGGTGGTGCAAAATCTAATTATCCAGCAGAATGGGATAACTAAAACCTCAGTCCGGATACGTGAGATCAAGTTACTGGCTGCCCACGGGAAAAACACTGACTTGGAGCATCTAAAATTCCACTGTGCAATAAATTACAGGGACACGTAACCTGTAGCTGATTCACTGGTCTTTTGTATTCTTGTCAAGTATCAGAGGGGTAGCCGTGTTAGTCTGGATCTCTGAAAGCAGCAAAGAGTCCTATGGCACCTTATAGACTAACAGACGTGTTGGAGCATGAACTTTCGTGGGTGAATACCCACTTCATCGGATGTGAATACCCACTTAGTCAGATGCATCCGACAAAGTGGGTATTCATCCACAAAAGCTCATGCTCCAATACGTCTGTTAGTCTATAAGGTGCCACAGGACTCTTTGCTGCTTGTATTCTTATAAATGCCATCAAGTGGTAACTGCCCTGCACACTGGACTTTGGAAGGAGTACCTACAGAATTAGCCATATATGCGCCTCTTGAAGGATAGGATAGAACAGTGGTTCTCAAACTGTGGGTTGGGACCCGAAAGTGTGTTGCGGACCCATTTTAATGGGATCGCCAGGGCTGGCATCAGACTTGCTAGAGCCCAGGGCCAAAGCCCGAACCCCACGGCTCAGGCTTAGGCTTTGGCTTTGGCTTTGGCTTTGCCCCTGCCACCTGTTGCAGCGGGGCTTGGGTGCGCTCAGGCTTCAGTCCCCCGTCCTGGGGTTACGTAGTAATTTTTGTTGTCAGAAGAGGGTCACAGTGCAATAACATTTGAGAACCCCTGGGACAGAATGCAACTGGCTAAGAACCAGAGAAAGAGTTTAGCTTAGTAGACTAGACCACATGGGCAAGTCATCCATTGTGGACCCTCAGGCTTTGTCTTCACTGCAAAAAAGGTGTGTTTTTGCATTGAGTTGGCCATCTCATCGTATAAACCTAGTGGAGATAAGGCACAGGGACTTCTACCTCTATGTAGCTAGTTGGGGTTGATCTCAGGTTTCATTGAGGTGAAAACTTCAGAGCCTGATCTCTATTAGGATTTTACATTGAGATAACTACACTAATTTAAGCACACACTTTTTACTGCAGTGAAGAGAAAGCTGTATCCCCTTTCTTGATGAGGAAAAGAGTGTATCTTTAAATTTGTTAACTAATCTGTGTTAAAATCCTAGGGTAGACAAGGCAGTTGTAGGTTTTAAATGTATTAGCTGGTAAAGGTAAACCCTAGCATTGAACCATTGCTGGCCCATGCTTAAGTCTTCTCTCTCCCCTTTCTCCCTTACCTTTTTATTTAAATGATGCCTTTATTTGGCTGCTTAGCATTAGTTTTATATTTTATTTTTAATCTATTGCTTGAAGATTAGGAAATTGAAGTTTACCTTGAATAGCTAACATGAGTTAAAACTACAACACCCTTGTCTTCACCAAGATTTTAAACACAGGTTAGCTTAACAGGGGTTAAAAATGCACTTTTCTTTTTCTAGTGGAGACAAAGCCCTGGCTGCATTTACATTGGTTCTGAAATGGGCGTCCAGTTTTCATTTTCAACCTCAAGTCAGACAGGAACAAATCCAACACCAACTGAAGTCAATAGGAATCTCTCCACTGACTTCAAGGGGATCAGGCCCTCAGCATGCACAGGAATTGTAAGTGCTGATTGGCTCAGCAGCTTGTCCTTTGAGGTAGAACGTGCAATATCCATACAACAGATTCATTTTAATAACTCATTTTGGCTCCAAAAATAGTCAAAACAAACACTTTATCATCAGACAACCATGCTGTCGATCCCAGCTGTCCTTGAACAAGTCACCTTAAAAAGAACTTCCCAGCCTGCAAACAAAAGGTGAAAACTAAAATATAAACCTAAAAGCAAATAAAGGGATCATTTACAAATCAAACCCCCCCCCCAAAATAAAACAAGTGGGATGAAGAAGTCACCTTACACGCATCCACAGAGATTAAAACAGAATGCACATCTGAAATTGTGTCTTTGACTATGTTCAAAGTTGTGAAAGAATGGTGTGGTGCCTGTCCAGTGGTTGGAAGTTCCACATGCTGTGGGCCAAGAACAGTCTCCTGGTTCTCCAGGGCACGATGGGGAAAACCAGGGCCGTCCCTAGCTATTTTGGCATGGAGGGGGGGGGCTGGGGGTTGGCAAGTCCTGGGGAGCGGTTCCCCACTCCCCCCAAGCCTGGGAGCCAGGGGAGTGGAGCAAGCTGGGGCCGGGCCACTTCCTGCAGGAATTAGCCAGCCCTCAGCCCCCTCAGAGGCCTGGGGCCCCAGCTTGCTCTGCTACTCAGCTTGGGGGGACCCCCCCCAGCACTCACAGGGGGCACAGCTGGGAGCCAGGGGAGCAGTTCAGGCTGGGGCTGGGTCACTCCACTTCCCGCAGGAAGTAGCCAGACCCCATTCCTCCCGGAGGCCTGGGGCCCCAGCCTGCTCTGCTCCCGGCTCAGGGGGAACCCCCCACAGGACTCGTGGGCGGCAGGGCTGGGAGCCAGGGGAGTGGGTCGCTCCACTGCCCATGCGGTGGGTGCAGGGTTGGGCCTGGCTGCAGTCTTCAGGGGGGTGGGGGCCCTGGGGAAGAGCTGGAGCAGGGGCTGGAGCAGCTACCTACGGGGAAGGCCGGCCCTGGGCACCCCCCACCCCACCAGTGGGGTCACACAGCTCATACTGTTCTGGTGGAGGCACAGGAGTTTCCCACGTGACAGCCATGCACTTAGGCCCAAGAAGCTTCTTCTGTGATGCGGGGGAGGCCTCACACTCCACGGGGACGGAGGGGCAGGGTGTGAAGCAGCCCCCGGGTCCTGGCAGAGTGAGGAAGTTAATGCCGGCAGTGGGGGCAGGGGTCTCAGACGCATCCAGGACCCGCAGGCAGAAGCCCACCAAGGTGGTTGGGTGGGTCTGGAACATACTCTTGTCCAGACGCTTCTCAAGGGCCAGCGGAATGGCTGGTGCCGCTGCCCCCTCCTGCCCCCTCTCCCCACAGCAAGGCGGGCACAGGCCGGGGTGCGCAGCCCACGTGTCCGGGCTCCCGGCCGGGGGAGCCGTACCTCCCGGGGTCGGACATCGCTGCCTTGGCGCTGCTCCCAGTCCCTCCAGGTCCAGCGATGCCAAGCGGCGCCGGGATCTGCTGCGAGGAGGAGTTCCGGGCCACACGCCACCCCCCCCCCCCCGGCCAGGCGCTCGCAGGACTGGCCTCGGTTCAGCCCAACTTGCTGCTGGGCCGTCGTGTGTAAACGCTACACGGGCAAGGCCCGGAGCGCTCTTCCCACCCCACAGCCCAGCATGGGGGAGAGACAACAGTCCCCCCCAGTGCTGCAAGGGAAGCAACGCAAAGCCCCACCTGCACTGAGGAGCAGAGGCTTAACCCACATGCGCCAGGAGTGGGATTAAATTCTGGAGGGGGTTGGGTTAGGCCAGTTAAGAGGGTTAAACCATCTGCGCTGGGAAGGAGGGGCCGAGGGGGTGATGGAGGTTTAAACTATTTGCACCAGGTGAGAGTGGATCACAAAGATGAGGGGCACCTGCTGCACCCCCTAGAATTCAAGTCCAACCAGTGTTTCCATATCATTCCCCTTTTCAGTTGTTTGCAACTTTGCACTGGGGAGCCCTGAAACTGCAACCCCTACCCCTAGCCTCTGCCCAATGACAGCATTTGTTTGTATTTATTTTAAAATGAAATTGGAGAGGAAACATTTCTGTTAGCATAACGAAGTCTGAGCTGTTTCAAACGGTTCTAGGACCTGAGTGGTTTCGGGCCCAATCCTGGATTGCATCAAAACCACAACTCCCAGGTTGAACATGTGCTTCTTGGAATCATGGTAGAAATCCACCTTGATTTGCCCAACCTTAAAAAAAAATCCTATTTTGCTCATGCATGTGGGATTACACAAGGAAAATGGTAATACAAACTTCAAAACGTGTAAGGCACTCCGTTATCCCGATGATGAGCACAGTACATTCAGATAGGCAAATCAAAAATCAGGTCAGCTAGATGGTTTTGCATGGCAATTCTCTCTCCTTGTGACAATGTCATAGCATTTAATAGAAATCAAAAACTTTTCCATCATGTTTTTGAACCATACTAGCAAATACAATAAATAATGATAACCCTGTTATATAATTGTATAGGATGGTTAAAAAAGAACTCACAGAAAGCAGCAGTGCCCTTTCAGATTTCAACGGGGAGGGGGCAGCTTTCAGCAGGAATCCAGAGGCCGTTTAGGTGTCTGGAAGTTCTTGGATTATTTGAAGAATAGAAGTATAAAAATGAGTCTATTTCAGGATTGTTTGTTGTGATTATTTCCTATATGTTTAATAATTCATGAAGATTTACTGCAACAAAATGACCAATGCAGGACAAACAGGAAACTAAGCAAGTTAAGCAATCTGCACCCAGTGCCAAATAAAACCTAATTTCAATCTTAGAAAACAACCAGGGTCCGAGCATACAGAATTTCTTCCATGGGAATGAGGAGTACTTGTGGCCAGTGGCGTAGCCAGGTTCTAACTTCAGGGGGAATGAACACATAAATAAGGCGCCACCTGACATATCAAATTACTAATTACTTACTTTTAAATTTGTTATACATATTTATCTGTACTTCAAATAAAAACACAAGAATGATCCAGCCATGGAAGGGTTTGCACAACCTGAATTTCACAGGAGAACTTTAGATTATACTTAGATATACTTTAGAGATTCTAGAAAGTAAATGACAGAATACAGTTGTTCATAATTGTCCCAGGTTTAAAAAAAATACTGACCATTTTTTCCAGTTACTAATTTCATTTTAAAATCAATCAGTGAAATGCACTTTATTTATAATAGATCGTAATATTAAAGCCACCAAAAACACATGACAAATACAAGTTTTATGAAAATTGGTGAGCAAAGATCTCATAGCTCTTGGGGGTTGGACGAAGAAGTAATTTCCCTTAAAGTAGCTTTATTCATGGGTTTTTTTAAACAAAAGACATCTCTACGACATGGGTTGGCAGTCTAACATTTTTGAAACACTGAGTACTGAGTCCCTCTAGATGCCTTAGATGGAAGGCTCATCCACCAAGCATGGTGTGCGGGGGGGAATCAGTTGTTCCTCTTTTAAGAAACAGCAAGAAAAGGACAGAGAGAGACCTCAATGGGACTGGTTTTTGCCAACCCAGAGAGAGTGGGGCTGTTTTACTAGCTTTAGCAGAGGCTCCTAACAAGAAGGCCTCTGTAGGGGGGAAGTTCAGGAGGATTGGATTGTTTACTAGATCTGTAAACTACTCGTTATTTAGTGACTAAAGTGACACCACACCCTCCTGCCAGAGATATTAGGACCAACAGGCAGAGCAGAGAACTTGAGACCTGCCTGTTTTCAGCCAAACGCATTGTGCAGCGCTTTAATGAGGACTGCTCAAAAATGGGTGCCAGGCTACTACGAGTCCATGTTATAAACCCCAAAGCAAAGGGAATTGCTTCATATCTGTAGCTTTCAAACCACAGGGCCATAGAAAATTCCTCACCACCCCGGATTCCGGAATTCACTCCTCGCCTCCTTTCCCAGCACCCCAGCCGACCTGGGAGGCTGGGAATGACCTTGGTGTGGAAACCTTGTGCTGTGTTTGTTGCACACCAACTAGCAGGGAATACATTTGGGCCACAGCCTGCTCTACCTGACAAGCCCCAAGTCCAGGTGTGTAAATCAGAAGAGAAATCAGCCCTTGATTATTTATGCTCAGACGCGTGGAGGGAAAAACAACAACAAAAGTCACCGGGTGCCCAATATTTATCTGCTGTTCCTGAGCTCTGCTGCCCGATGAACTCAAATCAAGGCCACCTCTCTCAATCTCAAACCTTTGTGATAACACAGGCCATGGTGAGCCAGGGAGGTGGGCTGCCTCTTGCAGCATGGCAGAGGAGCATACAAGAAAGGTTTCATTTTTGTTACCAAATATTCTTTGATTTCCTAGGAACTACCCCCCAAAGCAGATTTCCCCCCTTAAAACGTGCTTCAGAAACGTCAACACTAAAACTGCTTGTCCACAGGCTTAAAAGTGTAGTATCTCAGCAAAAGGGGAACACTTGTTTATATCTCCCAATAAATAAGCAAGTTGAAAGGCACAGCGTCTTCCTTGTGTTTCTAGTACAGTGAGTGTACCCAGCAGAAGTAACCATTCCCTGTGCTATTCTGCGCCTGCCCTGGGGAGAGGAGGGGAATAGATGCATAGATCTGCTTTGCAGAAGACCGGAAAGAATTTGACCTATTTAGATTGGTTTAGGGCTGCGATGGTAAGAGCCAGTACTGGGACAAAAAGACATTTCTTCCTCCAGCAAGAGGAGCAGAGAGGGCAAGAGACCAGCAAGGGTCCTAACAGTGGAGAGACCCTCCGCCGGGATCCCGGGGGCAGACGGAGAGCACTGTGGCTTTAAGAAACGTGAAGCTAGGATTCCGGGGCGCCTTAGCGACAGCTCACATCTATGGTTAGTTCGTAGGAGGTTCTTCCAACTAGATTAGGCTGAGTGAGTGCTAGGTGGGTTGATATATTAGCGAGACTGGCAGCTCAAGAGGAGTTTGCCTTCCCCGCCACGCAGCCGCCTCGCTCTGCATGGGCTTGCCGGGAGCCAACAGGGCTGCTGCTCCTCAGTCCCCCGCCGCACTGGGAGGCTGTGCTGCCACCCCTTCTCCTCCCAGCAGAGCCCACCCCGGCTTGGGCGGTGTGTGCCAAGCGGGGCTCGGATTAGCGAGCAGGGCAGCTGTGGGCGGGCGGGAACCTCCTCAGCCCCAGGGAGCCAGGCAACCAGCCGATGCTGCCTGCAGCCCCAGAGTGAGCAAGCAGGGCTGGGGATGCGGGAGGGTGGTGTGGAGCCCAGAGCCAGCCTGTGGCAGCACGCAAAACCTGTCTCTGGACTCCGAGTCCAGAGGTGGCTGCCCTGAAAGGCGCCACTTTTGGAAAACGTGCTCAGGAGGAGCGGCTGCTCTCCCTGCTCCCCCTCCTAGCTACGGTACTGCTTGTGGCACCTGAGAGACTAACACATTTATCTGGCCATAAGTTTTCATGGGCTAGAACCCACTTCATCAGATGTATAGAGTGGAACATACAGTCGGAAGAAATAAATGTGTTAGTCTCTCAGGTGCCACAAGTACTCCTTGTTCTTTTTGCGGATATAGACTAACATGGCTACCACTCTGAAACCTGTTTCCAAAGGAATGACACTCAAAGCAGACACCCCAAACCAGTAACTAATGAAGTCAACTAATAGCATCTAAAAAAAACCCTCCAAAAAACAATCACTCTCCCCCAAGCAGAGTTTTCACACTGAAAAGGGTGAAGTGTCAGATTGTCCATGTAATTTACTAGGGACTGCGTTAATGCTCTTGATTTTATGTGAGAGACAGAAGTGAAAGGAAGCTGATGTGCCTCAGTACAGCGTACCGGCAAGAGCCAGTGCATGGCACCAGGGTGGCCTGGCTTCCTTAGGAGGCAATTTAAAGGGCCTGGGGCTCCCAGAATTGGCTGGAGCACCAAGCCTTTTAAATTGCCACCAGAGCCTTGCTGCCGGAGCCCTGGGGTAGCAGCAGCGGGGCTCTGGAGGTTATTTAAACAGCTTGCTCAGGAAGGATAGACAGGAGAAAAAGGGAGGAGGTGTTGCCTTATATACTAAAAATGGACACACTTGGACTGAGGTGGAGATGGACATAGGAGACAGAAGTGTTGAGAGTCTCTGGGTTATGCTAAAAGGGATGAAAAAAAGGGTGATGTCATGCTAGGAGTCTACTACATTGCAGACAACTCTTTATTCCAGAAGGTTGAAAAAGGTACCAGAGGGAAGCTGTTCTAGACTTGATTTTAACCCCTGCTTGCTCATCTCCACTCCCCCTCTGTCGCGAGCCCTAGCCCTGGAGACACAGCTTGGTGCTGCAGGTCAGATACACATAAGATGGCCAGCGGATGGCAGGTCGGCTGCACATTGATTCTGGTGGATGCAGATCCACATTTTTCTATCCGCGCAAGGCTCTATGCATCAGGCAAGGTATTTCCATGAGAGACAGGGAAATGTTATTACCATTCTAGAAGGTACTAGTGAGACCTTATCTGGAATACTGTGTGCAGTTCTCGTCTCCCACATTTAAGATGAAATAAAACTGGAATAGGTTGAAAGAAGGGCTAGTAGGCTGGTCAAAAGAATGGAAGACCTACCTAAGCCAAGCTCTTTGAGTCTCCTCTCCTGTTTAGCCTAGCCAAATGAAGGGTCGTGGAGATAGGATGGCTTTCTATAAATACATGGTTAGAGGGATACATGCCAGGGAGGGAGAGGAGTTATTTAAGCTAGAGGCCAATGCTGGCACAAGAACAAAATCATAGAAACTGGTCATCAACACATTTAGGCTGAAATTAGACAAAGGTTTCTACCCATCAGAGGAGTGAACTTCTGGAGGAGCCTTGAGGAAGCTCAGGCATGTGTGTGGCGCCACCTGCTGTCATGTTGGGTGATGACAGGGCCTGGAGAGTCTGGCTGAATCACCAGCAGAGCAGTGTGAGCGAGACCAGCCCAGCTTAATGGTTACGGGGGCAAAGCGATTCCCATGGCTTCCAGTCTGCACCCTGGGCACGACAATCTGACACACCTTGCAACACCAGTTACAAAACTGCCCTGTGAATGCCTATTCCCAATGTCAGGTGACACTGTAAATAATACATTTCCTATAAATGAAACAAACTTGTTTATCTTAGTGGTTGGCTAAACAAGAAGTAGGACTGAGTGGACTTGTAGGGTCTAAGGTTTTACATTATTTTGGTTTTGAGTGTTTAACCATGGGATTAAAACTGCCATTAACTCAAAACAAATTAACTAGATTGAAAAAAAGTCATGATTAATCGCTTGACTTAAATGCAATTATTTGACAGCCCTACTTCCTCTTCGTTCTGACGAGCTGCAGTAGCTCCCTCTCTGCATTCCCTTCTCCCTGAGTATGTGAGTGGGAATCTCCAGGTGTCCTTCCAGCTTGTTCTCCCCTTTTCTGTTCCTGATGTTTTTCTTTCTCTGTCCCAGCAGGTGCTGGGCTAGGGAGTGAGACCATGGAGCAGAATCCTCAGGAGGAAGATGAGGAGGAAGTGGAAGCACATGGCACAGTATTGCAAAGATGCAAAGGGAGTGTGTTCAGGAATTGTGATCAGGGAAAAGCCCATGATAGTCAGCACATTCCAGAGAGGTGGCAGGGAAATCAGCCAACACCGAAAGTTGGTCAATCTGTTTATTATCAGGGAACTTCCAAACCTCTCAAGGAAACCACAGCCCAGCAGAGAATCCCCATGGGAGAGAGAAATAGCACGTGTGTTGTGTGGGAAAAGCATCAGTAGGAACTCACACCTTTTTGGACGTGAGAGCATCCACATCAGGGGAGAAACCCTCTGGATGTTGAGAGTGTGGGCAATTCTTCTGTCACAGCTCAGTCCTTATTTGTCATCCGAGAAGCTGCAAGGGGCGTTAAAGACCATAAAAACCTTGTCTAGGGCTAAAAAAAATTTTGCTTTCCTTTTCTAATTCCCACATACCGTACTTTAAGTCAGCATTTGTATCACCATGGTGTCTCAGCTCCTCCACCTGAGTTGTCTACTTTTTCCTTTTGCAGATCACCTTTGTTTGGGAGGAGTCCCACACTCTTTTTCATCAACTCCTTTGTGCTATGTCATGGTGGTGTGTGTCCCTCCTATAGGAATGTCCATGAGCCGCAGGTGGGGGAACTAGGAGTGACTTCAACTGGGTACATGGAGGTTAAATTTACCTGGACCTTGACTCCACTCGGATTTTCCAGGGAGCTAGCTAGCTTGAGTTCACTATTCTGATATTAAAAACTAGGGCTGTGAAGCAATGAAAAAAAATTAAACACACTTAATTGTGAAATTTAAAAAAGATGATTAATCGCATTTTTAATCACACTATTAAACAATAAAATAATACCATTGATTTAAATATTGCAGCTGTTCAGTCTCATTCCAGACAAGCCCTGCAACTCCAGATCAGCTGGCCTGGGCCAGCCACACATTTTAATTGCATTGTATACATATCCTTAGGGTCAAAATTGCAGCTTTCCCAGCAGGAAATCATGCCCCAATCTCTCCTGTGACAAGTGGGCCTCTCATGATACTCATGTGGTAGGAACTTGCTGCTTCCCCTGCACAGCGACTTAGGAAAACAGCCCGGGCAGCTCAGCGCTGAGCTGGCTCCCAACCCATTGGCAATGGGAACGGCAGGGGCAGAAGCCAGAGCTGCCTGGCTGCTCCTCCACAGGAGGGAGTGGGAGGGAGCCGCAGGCAGAGAGAGACTCAGGAGTCTGTCCCTGTCAGATGGAGACACAGTCACAGCCGGTAAGCCAGGGGTGGGGGAAAGGAGCAGGGATGGGTACCCCGGGGCTGGCATAAAATACACAGGACAGAGGGGGCTTCCTGAGGGGGCTACAGAAACATTCCCCCCCCTGCAGAGCAGAACCGGGCTGCGACTGGCTCTGTCCATCCCTCCCCCCAACCCCATTATCTGTGTATCTTCAAGGGGGCAAAAAATGAAGTTTCAAAGAGGGGAAAAAATCTTATGCTTCCTGCCCTTATGGTTTTTAAAAACAAGAAAATAACAATTTAAGTGGAAGGCACCCTGAAATGTTACACCCAGAAACAGAACTTTTTGCAAAGCTACATATGTTTGGTTTTGGGGGATGTGGTTGAGTGGGGGAGAACTTGAAATCTTTTGAAACTTGTCTGAGGCAAACATAAAACATAATTCTGTACTTAAAAATGAGATAAAATGAATACATTTTGTCATGATAGAATGCTCTTCTGTAATGGAAGATTAACTTCTTATCCTTCTACAGATTGTGTTTTTACTAATCCAAGATTAGTCATAGTTTTTTAAAATGTATATGATTTCCAATAATCATGATCCAAACCCTTCCGATTTCAGTCTGGTACTCCAGAAATGGGAAGTGGGGGTGGGGTGACCAGATATCCCGATTTTACAGGGACAGTCCCAATTGTTGGGTCTTTTTCTTATATAGGCTCCTATTACCCCCCACCCACTATCCTGATTTTTCACCCTTGCTGTCTTGTCATCCTGTGTGGGGGGTAGCAGATTAGGATGGTCTTTTATATGTGGGTCTCTACAAATTTAGTACATATTTGTCTGCTTGAAAGAGAACCCTTATATGTATCTTTCTACTGGAAGAAAAAACTGGAATCTCTGCTGTGTTGGTGCAAGATCTGTGTTTGTTTGGATCTTAATCCTTCCTGATTAGAGTCAATACAAAACCTTATTCTGAGCTACAGTTATCACACTCCATTAGATTTATGGGGCACAGGGGGCCCTGTTTGGTGGGGTGGGGAAGCAAAATAAACACCACCAAAAACAAGCGAGGGATAGGAAAGTTGGCTGCTGGCCCTGAACCTTGGGGCTAGGTTCAGAGAAGGAGACTGTGAATAATAAATGATGGCAGTCAGTTTTCTGACTCGCTAATTCACTGTGGAGTTGGCTGTCAGTGGGCATGGTGCTGTGCTTCTACCCACAGAGCTCCCTTCCATCACCCAGATAGATCTGGATTCCTTACACTTATGGTAACGAAGGGGACAGGCTGGCCCTCTGATTCTTTGCGGGTACACTGGGGTGTATGCAGACGCTAACGCTCAGATAAATAAAATAACTAGTGCAGCTAAAGTGCCTCTTAATATGTTGCATTATGTTGTATGAAGGTAAAAGAAATAAAATTGAAGTTGTCTCCAAAAGAGTAATGCACTTTTTGCCTTTTCCAACTTGTGCTTAGAGCAGGGATTCTCAAACTTCATTGCACCGTGACCCCCTTCTGACAACAAAAATTACTTCCTGACCCCAGGTGTGGGGACTGAAGCCTGAGTCCCACCCAAGCCCCACTGCCCTGGGTGGGTGGGAGGACCAAAGCCTCAGGGGGTGGGGGGGAAAGCTGAAGCTCAAGGCTTCAACCCCAGGCCAGGGGGCTGCAACCTGAGTCCTGCTGCCAAGGGTTGAAGCAAGTTTAAGCCAGTCCTGGCAACCCCATTCAAAGGGGGTTGCAACCCACTTTGGGGTCTCGACTCACAATTTGAGACCTGGTGGTTTAGAAGATTCTAGCAGGTCATCTTGAAGTTGGCTGCACTCTATCCTCCTCCAGCTGCCTTTCACTGTCTAGCCATCTTCATTGCAGAGTGAACATATGTTGAGGTCTCTGAGGGGGAGATTAGATTTTTTTTTAAAAGCTTAACTTTAAGAAAGGATGGTGGAGCTGGAGTAAGCATGGTCATATTAAGTGGTGGTCCCCCACTGATTCTCTTTTTCTTGTAATTAAATCTAGATTGCAAAGCCTATTGATATATCACTTTAGAACAGCGATCCCCAACTTTTTTTTCCTCATGTCCCCACCCCACCCCGTCTGCGCTCCCTCACTTCCTCCAAGCTGGGGCCAGAAGTGGGATCATGGCTCTGGGGAAGAGGGGGGACACGAACGGGGTAAGGGCCTGAGGCTGCAGGTGGGAGCAGAGCCGAGACTGGGGCTCCAGGTATGGGGTGGCATCTGGGGCCTGGGCCCAGGCTGGGAGTGGGGCTGGGTGATGCTCCCTGGATGGAATGCAAACATGCAAGCAGGTACTGGTAGTGAATAAATACAGGATATGGCATATACAGAGTTTCATTCTGGAATGAATGTGGGTTTGGGATTCAGTTTAGGTTTATTAACCAACATGATTCCATTTGTCTTAAAAAAGTGGACAGGCTAATCTTTAAATTCTGTAACTAACTTACAATGTACAGTTTCTTCCTCCTAATTCCAGTTTCTTCCCAGAAGTTCCACTGACACTGAAAGTGCTGGCTGGCACAGGAGAATTACCACAATCCTTGACTTCAACACCACCCTTGGTGATGATGGCAAGCGTTTGCATCCAGTTTGCCTTGTATGTTCTGTCTTGCAAATAGAGAGGATTGTCCTTGTTTTTTTTTGCCTGATGTGCCCAGTGCAACAACAGGACAGTAAATTTAAATGGCTCAGTAAGTTTATGCAATGTTTGTATATGCAAGAAAAGTTATCTGAAATGTGCAATAGGTGGGGACATACTCAAATGGGTGAGTGTTGGCAGATGGTTTCCATTCTTGAGAGAGAGGTGAGATGGACATCCTGGTACTGTCTTGTTAAGGGTATGCTTATGTTCATTTTGGTTAAAATGTGGTTTGCAGGGTGCTTATGCATAGGGAAGCAAGCTGTTGCTCACTGCCCTAGAAACATTCTAGAGAAGGTCAGGGGCAGGGGGTGAGCTCAGCATGTGGAATGGAGAACTATGAGCATGTGATAAACTAACCCATATATGGAAAGATTAACTCTTATTGGTTAGAGGTTCATGTTATGTAATTTGTTATGTAAGTGCCATGTGCTATAAAATAGCAAGGGGAGGGGCTCCTTGCCGGAGGGACACTGCCTGTTTTTTTGTACCAGGGGCTCTCCTTTTGTTCACATTGAATAAAGCCGTGTTGAATTGAATCGAATCACATCAGATTGAATCGCATCAAAGTCCCTTGATTCTATCCAGCATCAGATTCATTGGGATCCATAAAATCCCAACAATTGCAAAGAAAATAATAACACTTCTATTTTATTCTTGTCCACATATGAGTGGCTGCTTACAAGAGGGATCGCTTTTCCTCTGTAGAAGCTGTTGTGAACACTTGGCTTACTACCCGTAATATCGCCTCTTATGGTTAAGATACTTGTTTTCTTCTGTGGGTAGCTTAGTGTGTCATACCATTTTTTTCCCCTGTGTCCTTTTCCAGGTGCCGCACCTCTACTGTGACACTTGTTCTGTCCCCATCTGTTGGGAAGGCACCACGGGACCACATGTGGGTCATAACTTTCTCTACCTTCAAGGTGTCCTCCAGGATTCTGGAACCCTCACCATTCAACTGCTAGGAGATGCTCAGCAAGGGCGCCAGGATATTCAGGTAAGTCACTCATGTGACTAAGGGAATGTTCCCTTTTGTCTTCCAGCTGTGCCTGCTTCTCCAATGTCCCCTGTGTGTGAAGGGCAAAAAACTGTCCCCTATTCCTTACCCCACCCTCTCCCTTGTTGTACTTGGTGATGTCTTTTCACTATTCAGGAAGGAACTTTCCTGTCAGCAGCAAAGCAAAGGAAATGCCAGCACACTATTCATATGCATCTTTGTCGCATCCTCCTTTCATAAATAGGGACATCAAGCTGTTTCCACGTGAGACTGTACACAATTTGACTTGTAACTTGTAGGCTCTGTCATAACATATTCCCAGATTTGGACCTTAGCGTCCAAAATATGGGTATTAGCATGAAAACCTCCAAGCTTAGTTACCAGCTTGGACCTGGTAAATCTGCCACCACCCAAAAAATTAGAGTGTTTTGGGGCACTCTGGTCCCCCCAACAACCTTTCCTGGGGACCCCAAGACCCAAATTCCTTGAGTCTTATAACAAAGGGGAATAAACCATTTCCCCCCCCCTTCTCCCTTCCAGGTGTTCCCTCCCTGGGTTCCTGGAGATATACACAGAAGCAAGCTCCGTGAATCTAAACAGAGGGATTCCACCCTCTCTATTTCCAGTCCTGGAAAACAGAAGTACCGAGAGCTAATCTCTCTTCCCCCCTCACCCAGAGGGAATGCAAATTCAGGCTAGTAAATCTAACACACACAGATATCCCCCTGACTTCTTCCTCCCACCAATTCCCTGGTGAGCTACAGACTCAATTCCCTGGAGTTCCCCACTAAAGAAAAACTCCAACAGGTCTTAAAAAGAAAGCTTTATGTAAAAAGAAAGAAAATTACATAAAAATGGTCTCTCTGTATTAAGGTGACAAATACAGGGTCAATTGCTTAAAAGAAATATGAATAAACAGCCTTATCCACAAAGAATACAATTTAACACATTCCAGCAACTACACACATGTAAATACAAAAAAACAAACCTACGGTCTTCCTATCTTTGTACTTACAACTTGGAAACAGAAGATTAGAAAAGCAGGAGGCAGAAAAATCCTCTCATAGCCGAGAGAGTACAGGCAGAAGACAAAAGACAAAGAACTCACACACAAACTTCCCTCCACCCAGATTTGAAAAAGTCTTGTTTCCTGATTGGTCCTCTGGTCAGGTGTTTCAGGTTACTCCTTTCCAAGTAAAAGAACATTAACCCTTAGCTATCTGTTTATGACAGGCTCCCCAAATTGCAGACAGTGGGGAACCTCACTGGTGGCGATTTCCTCCTAGAACTTTAAAATGAACAGATTAATACAACACATGCACCTTTACATATACCACTAAGTATATAACGAACAGACTTTTACATTTTAAGAACACTTTTTAACTACTAGATTCTGGGAAACTCTCACGGGAGAGTGCATCAGCTACTTTGTTAGAAGCTCCTGAAATGTGCTGAATTTCAAAATCAAAATCTTGGAGAGCTAAACTCCAACGAAGAAGTTTCTTGTTGTTCCCCTTGGCAGTATGAAGCCACTTTAGCGCAGCATGGTCAGTTTGTAGCTGGAACCACCGTCCCCAAATACATGGGCGTAGCTTTTCCAGGGTGTAGACAATGGCATAGCATTCCTTTTCACTGACTGACCAGTGACTTTCCCTCTCAGACAGTTTCTTGCTGAGAAACACGACAGGATGGAAGTTGTGATCCGTTGCTTCCTGCATGAGAACTGCTCCAATACCACGCCCAGATGCATCCGTGGTTACTAGGAATGGCTTGTCAAAGTCCGGGGCCCTGAGCACTGGGTCAGACATGAGCGTTGCCTTAAGCTGGGTAAAGGTCTTTTGACACTCATCAGTCCACTTAACTGCATTTGGCTGGGTCTTTTTGGTCAGGTCGGTCAGTGGGGCAGCGATTTGGCTGTAGTGTGGTACAAATCGCCTGTAGTACCCAGCCAAGCCTAAGAAGGATTGGACCTGTTTCTTTGACCTTGAAACAGGCCACTTTTGGATAGCATCCACCTTGGCCTGTAAGGTGTTTATGGTTCCTCGACCCACCGGGTGTCCCAGATAAGTCACTCTGTTTTGGCCTATTTGACACTTTTTGGCCTTAACAGTTAGTCTGGCCTGCCTGATGCGCTCAAAGACCTTTTCCAGGTGTAGTAGGTGTTCGGGACAGGAGTCTGAAAAAATGGCCACATCATCGAGGTAGGCAACTGCATATTCTCCCAGTCCTGCTAGTAGACCATCTACCAGCCTCTGGAAGGTGGCAGGTGCATTTCGCAGCCCGAAAGGAAGGACATTAAATTCATACACCCCCGCATGGGTGACGAATGCTGACCTTTCCTTGGCAGGTTCATCTAGCAGTATTTACCAGTACCCCTTGGTTAAGTCTATTGTAGAGATGAACTGGGCATGTCCCAACTTCTCCAATAGCTCATCGGTGCGTGGCATTGGATAGTTGTCCGGACGAGTTACCGCATTTAGCTTACGGTAGTCCACGCAAAAGCGTATTTCCCCATCTGGTTTGGGTACCAGAACCACTGGAGATGCCCATGCACTGGTAGATGAGTGGATTATACCCATCTGTAGCATGTTCTGGATCTCCCGTTCTATAGCAGCTTGGGCATGAGGAGACACCCGGTAGGGTGGGGTTCTAATGGGGTGAGCATTACCTGCGTCAATGGAGTGGTATGCCTGTTCAGTCTGTCCTGGGGTGGCTGAGAACAATGGGGCGAAGCTAGTGCACAGCTTCTTGATTTGTCGCCACTGCAAACGTTCCAGGGTGGTGGAGAGGTTCACCTCTTCCACGCCACCGTCTTTTTTCCCTTCGTAGTAGACACCATCAGGCCACTCAGCATTATCTCCCTGGACTGTAAACTGACAAACCTGTAAGTCTCTGGAATAGAAAGACTTGATAGAATTAACATGGTACACTCTGGGCTTTAGTGAGGAATTGGGAAATGCTATGAGGTAGTTCACAGTTCCCAGGTGCTCTTGGACCGTGAATGGCCCTTCCCATGATGCTTCCATCTTATGGGCCTGTTGCGCCTTCAAGACCATAACCTGGTCTCCTACCTTGAAGGAACGTTCTCTGGTATGTTTGTCATACCAGGCCTTTTGCTCTTCCTGGGCATCCTTTAGGTTCTCTTTAGCAAGGGCTAAAGAGTGTCGGAGGGTGTTTTGTAGGTTGCTTACAAAGTCCAGAATGTTAGTCCCTGGAGAAGGCGTAAACCCTTCCCATTGCTGCTTTACCAACTGTAATGGCCCCTTAACCTCGTGACCATACACAAGTTCAAACGGTGAAAACCCTAAACTGGGATGTGGTACAGCCCTATAGGCAAACAGCAACTGCTGCAACACTAGGTCCCAATTATTGGAGTGTTTGTGGACGAATTTACGTATCATGGCCCCCAAAGTTCCATTAAACCTTTCCACCAGGCCATTGGTTTGATGGTGATACGGGGTGGCAACCAAGTGGTTCACCCCATGAGTTTCCCACAGTTCTTTCATGGTCCCTGCCAGGAAATTAGATCCTGAATCTGTAAGGATGTCGGAGGGCCAACCTACCCTGGCAAAAATGTCTGTTAGGGCCAGGCACACAGTGTTAGTCCTGGTGTTGCCTAGAGCTACTGCTTCCGGCCATCGGGTAGCAAAGTCCACGAAAGTCAGTACGTACTGCTTTCCTCTGGGTGTCCTCTGGGAAAGGACCCAGAATATCCATAGCTACTCGCTGAAATGGGACCTCAATTATGGGGAGTGGCTGGATAGGGGCCTTGACCTGGTCTTGGGGTTTTCCCACTCTTTGGCATACTTCACAAGACCGGACATACTTGGCAACATCCTTGCCCATCCCCTCCCAGTGGAAGGACTTCCCCAACTGGTCCTTGGTTCTGTTCACCCCAGCATGGCCACTGGGATGATCATGTGCTAAGCTTAAGAGCTTCCCCCTGTACCTAGTTGGAACCACCAACTGTTTTTGCGGCTGCCATTCTTCCCGGTGTCCACCAGAAAGAATCTCCTTGTATAAAAGTCCTTGGTCTATAACAAACCGGGATCGATTAGAAGAGCTGAGAGGCGGTGGGGTGCTCCGTGCCACCGCCCAAGCTTTCTGAAGGCTGTCATCTGCTTCCTGCTCAGTCTGGAACTGTTCCCTTGCGTCTGGGGTCACCAGTTCTTCCTCAGACTGTGGACTTGGGCTTGGTCCCTCTGGAAGCGATGTAGGTGATGGGGTTGTTTCCGTTGCTGGTGAACCGCTCTCCGCTGGTGCACCTGAGGGTATTTCAGGCTCTGGCTGAGCCTTTTGGGTATGGCTGTCTGTTGCTTCTGCCAGTTTTGGCTCGCTGGCGCCCTCTGGCATTGAGTTTGAAGATGTGGTTGCAATTGCTGGTGCTGGTTGCTGTTCCAGTTCCGGGCCTGGGACTGGAGGTGCTGTGGCTGTTTCAGTGGTTGGCATGGAATCTGTGTCCACTACTTCTGTCTGGGTCTCTGGTAACACCGACGGGGCATCTGTGGATGGCTCAGGAACAGGAATAGGTCTGGAAGCTTGTCTGGTTTGGCTGCATGTAACCATTTCCACTCTCTTGGCCCGCTTCACCTGGTTGGCCAAGTCTTCACCCAGTAGCATGGGGATAGGATAATTGTCATAGACTGCAAAAGTCCACATTCCTGACCAGCCTTTGTACTGGACAGGCAGTTCAGTTGTAGGCAAGTCTACAGCTTTTGACATGAAGGGGTAAATTGTCACTTGGGCCTTTGGGTTGATGAATTTGGGGTCTACGAAGGATTGGTGGATAGCTGACACTTGTGCCCCCGTGTCTCTCCGCACAGTAACCTTCTTTCCGCCCACTCTCAAATTTTCCCTTCGCTCCAAGGGTATTTGAGAGGCATCTGGGCCTGAGGATCTTTTCAGTGATGGTGGTGTAATGAACTGCACTCGGTTGGCGGTCTTTGGGCAGTTGGCCTTGATATGTCCCAGTTCATTACACTTGAAGCATCTTCCATCTGACTGGTCACTGGGTCGAGGTGAGTTACTGGAGACTGGTGAGGTGGAAGAATAGTGTGTCTGTGGCTTTACTTGGGTTATAGGTTGGGTTTTGGCTGCCCTCGGTTGTAGGGTTTATGGTTGGTGTGCCCTCTGGGGTATTCGTTCCCGTTGACAGAAGCTTTCTTGCTTTCTGCCACTTCCATCCATCTGGCTCCAATCTCCCCCGCCTCGGTGAGATTTTTGAGTTTTCCATCTTGTATGTACCGTGTTATGTCCTCAGGAACACCATCCAAGAACTGCTCCATTTGTATGAGGAGGTGCAGTTCTTCCAACGATTTAACGTTGTGTCCTGATATCCAGGCCTCATAATTTTTCCCAACGTAGTAGGCGTGTTTGGGAAATGACACATCTGGTTTCCACTTTTGGGTTCTGAAACGCCGACGGGCGTGATCCGGGGTTATCCCCATTCTGTATCTGGCCTTGGTTTGAAAAAGTTTATAGTTGTTCATTTGCTCCTTAGGCATTTCAGCCGCCACCTCTGCTAAAGGTCCACTGAACTGTGGTCTCAATTCTACCATGTACTGGTCTTCAGAGATGCTGTACTCAAGACAGGCTCTTTCAAAATTTTCCAAGAAGGCCTCAGTGTCATCACCTGCCTTGTAGGTGGGAAATTTCTTGGGATGTGGAACCATAATTGGTGAAGGGTTGTTAGGATTGGCTGGAGTCTGTTGCTTAGCCTTTTCTAATTCCAGGGTCTGGCGGTAGGCCTCCCTCTGGAGTTCTATCTGTCTTCTGTGGGCTGCATCTTCTTCTTCTTGTTTCCTTCTGTGAGCCACCTCTTCTTCTTCTTGTTGTTTTCTTTTGTGGGCTGCCTCTTCCTTGGCTAGTTCTGCATTAATTAGTTCTATCCATTTCTTATGTTCATTTTCTTTGTCTATGGCTTGTTGCCTTGCTCGCTCCTGCCTTAGGCTCTCCTTGGAACTCATGTTTTCTGGTTTCTTGTGCTGAGGCGCCCTCTGGTATTTATTGTCTGAACTACAGCTTCTCTGTTGCCTCCTGGGGTCTGCCTAGCAACAGTGCCTTTTTCCCTTTCTTCCTCTAGCTAATCTTTTCAATGTAAAGTAAAGCAGAAAAACCACTGTATTTGCATGTGTATTGCTGGATTCTTGTCTCACAATGGGAGTGCTATTGTGTGACAAAAGACCCATAATAGTTCCTTAATGGTTCCCTGCTTAATATGCAAGCCAGAAACTGCAAGAGAGAGCAGAGAAAAAAAAATTCTCTCTGGTTCCTATTAAAACCAAACTGTTTCTCTCTGCTTAAAAGCTCCTAGCAGAGAAAAGAAAAATATAATATTCCTACTGGCTTCTGGATTCTATCTTTCCCACAAACGCTGCCACCATGTCATAACATATTCCCAGATTTGGACCTTAGCGTCCAAAATATGGGTGTTAGCATGAAAACCTCCAAGCTTAGTTACCAGCTTGGACCTGGTAAAGCTACCACCACCCAAAAAATTAGAGTGTGTTGGGGCACTCTGGTACCCCCAACAACCTTCCCTGGGGACCCCAAGACCCAAATTCCTTGAGTCTTATAACAAAGGGGAATAAACCATTTCCTCCCCCCTTCTCCCTTCCAGGTGTTCCCTCCCTGAGTTCCTGTAGAGATACACAGAAGCAAGCTCTGTGAATCTAAACAGAGGGATTCCACCCTCTCTATTTCCAGTCCTGGAAAACAGAAGTACCGAGAGCTAATCTCTCTTCCCCCGTCACCCAGAGAGATTGCAAAGTCAGGCTAGTAAATCTAACACACACAGATATCCCCCTGACTTCTTCCTCCCACCAATTCCCTGATGAGCTACAGACTCAATTCCCTGGAGTTCCCCACTAAAGAAAAACTCCAACGGGTCTTAAAAAGAAAGCTTTATGTAAAAAGAAAGAAAATTACATAAAAATGGTCTCTCTGTATTAAGGTGACAAATACAGGGTCAATTGCTTAAAAGAAATATGAATAAACAGCCTTATCCACAAAGAATACAATTTAACACATTCCAGCAACTACACACATGTAAATACAAAAAAACAAACCTATGGTCTTCCTATCTTTGTACTTACAACTTGGAAACAGAAGATTAGAAAAGCAGGAGGCAGAAGAATCCTCTCATAGTCTAGAGCGTACAGGCAGAAGACAAAAGACAAAGAACTCACACACAAACTTCCCTCCACCCAGATTTGAAAAAGTCTTGTTTCCTGATTGGTCCTCTGGTCAGGTGTTTCAGGTTACTTCTTTCCAGGTATAAGAACATTAACCCTTAGCTATCTGTTTATGACAGGCTCAAAGTTCTGCTCTTGTAGAGCTATCTTGTTTTGGAGGTGTCACATGCCTCATTGCTGCTGTATAGCTGCCAACAACTATCTGCAGCTTTTCAGAACAGAGACTGTCTCTTAGTATGGCTCTGACCAGTGCCAGCACAATGGGTCCCCAAGCATGGTTGGGAGTTTTGAGCAGTGCCACATGACAAGTAGTAAGCGTCAGCTACTTGGATTAGAATGATCAGAATAGTAACGCGGATGAATTTAAGCAGAGTGTGCGTGAAGGCATTTCTGCATTCAAGGATCATAAAGCATTTTGTAAGAAAGGTGGAATGCAGCAGCGCACAACAAATCTAAATACGAGAGAAGGATGGAAGAAAATTACCATGCCCCTTCAAACTGCAGGAAGCGTTTTGGTAGGCAGAAAGGAATTTGACCAGATACACAGGTAAGGACCCAGTTCAGCTATCCTTACTCTCTCTGCGTAGTACCTGACTCTGCAGATAATCCTGCTGATGTCAGTATAACTTCTTGCCAAGTAAAGGACTAGTCAGCGTGAGACACATGACAGAATCAGGCCCTAAACTACTATCTTCTCCTGAGCTGTAATAAGTAACACATCACTTATACAGCACTGCCCACTTTTAAAGCTCTTCAAATATTAATCTCATAACACAGTTGCAGGCAGTTTAGCCATACTCAGACATTTAAAAGTCCTAAATCAGGCCTTAAACCAGATCTTAATAAACCAGACTCTCAATACAATCAAGAGATTCAGCAGTTCTTGGTAGATGTTTTTTATTTGCCCCATCTTACAGATGGTGATACCGAGGCTTTGAGGATAGGTTGAATTTTTCAAAGATGGTCTCCATTTAAATGCTTAACTTTAGACATCTAGAACATCATTATCAGAGGTGCTGAAAACCTACAGTGTGTAAGTGAGACTTCAGTTGGAACTGTTGATGCTCAGGACCCTCTGAAAATCAGTCCCTGGATTTTTGCCATTGAGCATCTGAAATCCTCAAAGCACTAACTTTTATGAATGCCATGAATTAGTAGCAGAGCTGGGATTATCATTTTATATTCTACTTCCAAGTCTCGGGCCTTTGCAGTAAACCTGCTGTATTTCCTTCTGGAGATCACTGCTCTTGCCTAAGATATCAGGGGGAGAAAAGCATAATAGTTTCCCAAAAAAATACAAAAGGTGGCCAGGACCAGGGCAGTGTGAGTGCCACTAAAAATCAGCTCACGTGCTGCCTTCAGCACACGTGCCATAGGTTGCCTACCCCTGGCCTAGGCAATCCCTGAGGCCTGGTCCACACTGTGGTGTTAAACTGATTTTAACAGCGTTAAATCAATTTAACGCTGTACCCGTCCACAGTACAATGCACTTTAAATCGATTTAAAGGGCTCTTAAAATCGATTTCTGTACTCCTCCCCAACAAGAGGAGTAACACTAAAATTGATATTAACATATCGATTTAGGGTTAGTGTGGCCGCAAATTGAAGTTATTGGCTGGATAGTTATAGTGATAGTTACCCACAGTGCAACGCTCCAGAAATCGATGCTAGCCTCGGACCATGGACGCACACCGCTGAATTAATGTGCCTAGTGTGGACACGTGCAATCGACTTTATAATATCTGTTTAATAAAACCAGTTTAAGTTAATTCGAAATTATCCTGTAGTGTAGACGTGCCCTCAGTTGCCTTTACTGTGGTGTTTGACAGTAACAGGCCTGGGTCATTAGCAGAACGCAGAGGTGGTAGGCAGGGCCATTAGGGCAATGCCTTTTTGTCTTACTGAAATAAATTGAGGGGATTGCCTGTTGGCAAAGTAATAAGTAACACCCAGATGGGATGGAACCTGACCACCTAACACTTAAGAACTTGAAAGGAATCTAGAAATACCAAAAGCAAAACAGATCAGTCTCCCCATCCCCCTTTCTCCAACTCACCAGTGAGTCTGGAAGGCCACCCTAAATCTTTACATGCTTATCTTGCATTAGTAGGAGTGTAATGGTTGAGAGGCGTGGAACAGTACACTAGTTGGTGGGGTTCGGAGGGAGAAAGGGATTTATTTATTAGCTGGCATTGATGTCTTAGGTCTGTGGACATAAATTTTAAATCTGAAAACTCTAAAATGCTGCTGCCAATGCCCTGATGGAATAAAATGAGACTGATTTTTCAGGACAGTATTGTCCAGTACAGTTGCTAACTGTTTTTCAGTTTGATATAACACACCAGTAATTATAATTTGCTAAAGAATTGTCTGCACCACCGCTGCTGCTGCTGAACCGATTTGAGTGCTAATGTAGGCAGACAGCATTTGTTCACCAGCCTTGCTGCCTAGACCTAATCTGAGCTGCATCAAATGACAAAGGGATGAAAATGTTGGTGCCTTGTCACATCTAGTATTAAGCTAGTGACTATGTAAGAAACGGGCCTTTAGTTTTAAGTTTTCAGATGCCACGGGCTTGTATGTGCACTGTAAAAGGGGCCTGAAAACAATAGCTCTAAACTTTATTGTCAGCCAGCCTGTATTTGGTCCCAAATACAACTTTTTTGGCAAACCAGAGTGCCTTATAAAGTCTAGGACAAATAGAAACATGTCAACAATTTACAAATAAATCCACTTAACCATTTGTTTTTTAACTATCATCTCCATGCACTGAGAACCTGAAACTGACACTGATTTCGCCAGTGAAACTGGCTTGGTTTTTTCATTGCCCAAGCTGAAAGAAATGTAAAACTGTAAACACCATAAATAGTATCACGTCAAACAGGTTTACTCAAATCACTTTTAGAGTTAAGATTTTATTTATAAAAGTGGTAGAAATGTTTGTTTACCACACATGATTTTCGATTGATTGAATTCCTTGAATTAAAATTTTGGGGTGGGAGGAGTGTCAGGAAAAATGAATGTTGCTTATGCTGGCATTTCTGCAAATTGCTCATGGTGAAACGTTTTTGGGAAAAGCTTATATATAAAAAATGCAAACCAAAGTTGTCTGCTTTCTGCTCTAAAAATGGAGGTTTGTTGCTATTTCTAGTCTGCCAATTTTCTTGCCTTTTAGCCTTATTTCCATCAAAACTCCTTGTTTTTGTTTTAGTCCCCTTTCCTTCAGCTCCCCTCCCAACTCAGAACAATTCCCCTCCCCCATTTTTTCCCCTATCTGGCTGGTCTCTGGCCTAATCTATGTTGAAAACTTGAAACTGCTGAACTAGGTCGATTTTTAGGAATAGTTTTTAGTTTAAATCCCTGTAAATGTTGAGCAGAGACAAACTGATACACATCTGGGTGGTCAGTTTTTACTCTGGGGAATATCACTGGATAGGAGTTAGAGTAGGAACACACTGTGAAAGCAGTGCGAACATCCCAAATGGCAGCAAAGCATTGGAGCTTTCAGTTTTACCTTAATTTGACAAAGTATTCAAAGCCAAAACAAACCGAGAAACACAACTTGTCACTAGTTGCTATATAAAGCATCTTTGCTATTTTAACCCATCTCTTTTAACCTCAGGCCTTACCTCTTGCAAATTAGATTTAAACTCAAAAAGGTGCCTTCTTTCACACTGTCTCCCATTGTTCCCAATAGTGATGGTGCCAAAGTTCACTCACTAAGGGCTTGTCTACACTGGCACTGTCATAAGTCTCACCCCCACTCTGAACTTTAGGGTACAGATGTGAGGACCTGCATGAACACATCTAAACTTAACTACCAGCTTAGGTCTGGACTCGCTGCTACCATCCAGATGTCTGAGTCATCTGGAAAGCTGTCTTCCCCTCAAAAAACCTTCCCCTCCCTGGTAGCCTTGAGAGACTCCCCCCCCAATCCCTGGTGAGTCCAGATCCAATTCCCTTGGATCCCTTGGATCTGAAAAACAAGGAAGAATTACTCCTTCCCCCTCCCTTTTTCCCCCCACCAGTCCCTGGTGAGTCTAGATCAAATTCCCTTGGATCTAAAAAACGGGAAAAAAATCAATCAGGTTCTTAAAAATAAGGCTTTTAATTAAAGAAAAGAAAAGGAAAAGGAAAAGGAAAAAAAATCTCTGGAAGACGAGCACACAAGTCGATCTCACAGACAACAGATTTAAAACCCAGGATGTTCCCCTGGGCAAAAAACCTTAGTACACACAAGAATACCCAAGTTTGATTATTCCTCTAATTGCACAAAGACAAGTTACAAAAGATAATAAATTTACTACTCTGATAAGAGGCATGTTCCTTGATCTTTTTTTCACTCTGGCTGAAACTGAAACTGACCAAAACAAAGGAAACTTTCCTCCTTCCTTTTGAAACGTCTTGTTCCCCCATTGGTTCCTCTGGTCAGGTGTCAGCTAGGCTGTGTGAACTTCTTAACCCTTTGCAGGTAAGGTGGAGGGTACATATTTGTAGTTCACAGAATAAACACATTACAGCGGCTGTTGTTGTAATCCTCCCTAAAACAAGCATTACTAATTCAGGAAATTCAAAGTTACAGTTAAGGTGTAAATTTAAAAGAAATGCAGACATATTAAAATTTGGAAATGCTGTAGTAAAGGCACTTAGAAAATGTTGTGACCATGAGTCAAAAATGAAAAATGTTTTTTAGAAACCAGTTGAATTTAATCCAGACCAGCGAATACCATAATTATACTAATGATAATTGTAGATTTGTTTTGCATCGTGTCGTCATAGGCTAGAATTGAAGTTACTTGCAAATGTACAGTTAAGACACCTATACCTTAACATGTTTGGATTCCTTCCAAGTTTCCTGGTCTTGCAATGCTTTTTGTGGTGATAATTGTGACATCCCTGTAAGGATTTTACTCTTGAATTACTGATCCGTACTTTCAACCTTAACTCTATTTAATGTATTTTTAATATTCATAGATAACATCTACATTAGCCAGATCCTTGACTTATGTAAACTGGTACAGCTACATTAATTTCAGTGGAGCTGTGCAGATTTACAACAGCGGAATATCTGGCTCTTGAGTGTCACATATGATTCAAAAGGGACTGGAGCAAGTCCCCGTCTTTGAAAGATGCAAATTGTTTTCATGTAGTTTGTCAGTGGGATTATCAGGTAATCCTTTTATGTAGATTTTAAATGGCATATCCCTGTCAAATCTTGGAACAATAGAGAAAGACCGGTTCTAAAAAGTCAGTCATTTTTATGCAGCTGATTTAAGAAAATAAATCAAGATGGAACTGTTTTTTTGGAAATGTATGCCAGCATTTGGCCCAGTTTCTAGCTTCTAGTATATTGATCGGAGAGAAGTAACAACTTGGTGCAGCATAATCGCCGTATTTGGGGTCGGGAAGGAATTTTCCTCCAGGGCAGATTGGCAGAGGCCCTGGAGGTTTTTCGCCTTCCTCTGCAGCGTGAGGCACAAGTCACTTGCTGGTGGATTCTCTGCAGCTTGAGGTCTTCAAACCACAATTTGAAGACTTCAATAACTCAGGCATAGGTTAGGGGTTTGTTATAGAAGTGGATGGATAGGGTTCTGTGGCCTGCTTTGTGCAGGGGGTCGGACTAGATGATCATAATTGTCCCTTCTGACCCTGGAATCTATGAGTCTATGAGTCTATAATTTGTTATAGCATTTTGTAGTGATTGAATACTGTTTTCTTCATACATTCATCTTGCCTCCTAAAGAGTGGAAAACAGATGTGCTCTGAGCTGCATGTTTGAATAATCCTAACTGTACACAACACACAGTTCATAAGCAGCTCTCTAATGTTCCTTTTGTCTTTAAAGAAACACACCTCTTTTACTTTGAGTGTCAATTAGTTTCCAGTTTCTTCCGCCATCCAGCTGTGGCACCCTTGCCTTTATAGCACGGTGAATGTAACTGATAACACCCGTTTAATATCAAGACATCTCTGAAGGCCTAGTCCCATGGTCTCTGGAGTGTCACAGTAGTAGCCTGTCTCCTATTACATTGTAGAATGCACTTCCTCAGTGTATGCAATCCAATCAGAAGATGAACTTCTCGGCTAGAGCCTAGAGTATCCTTGAATCCCTCTGTCATAACTATAAAGGGAAGGGAACGGCTCTCCTGTGTACAATACTGTAAAATCCCTCATGGCCAGAGACACCAAAATCCTTTTACCTGTAAAGAGTTAAGAAGCTCAGGAAACCTGGCTGACACCTGACCCAAAGGAGCAATAAGGGGAGAAGATACTTTCAAATCTTGGTGCTGGGAAGGTTTTTGTTCGTGCTCTTTGTTTTGAGAGTTGTTCGCTCTTGGGGCTAAGAGGGACCAGACATCAATCCAGGCTCTCTAAATCTTTCTGAACCAATCTCTCATATTTCAAACTTGTAAGTAACAGCCAGGGAAGGCAGGTTAGTTTTATTTTTGTTTTCTCAACTTGTAAATGTTCCTTTTTGCTGAGAGGATTTTGCTTCTGTTTGCTGTAACTTTGAACCTAAGGCTAGAGGGGGTTCCTCTGAGCTCTATGAATCTGATTACCCTGTAAAGTTATTTTCCACCTTGATTTTACAGAGATGATTTTTACCAGTTGGATCTGGACTCACCAGGAACTGGTGGGGGAAAGGAGGGGGGATGGTTAAATTATCCTTGTGTTAAGATCCAAGGGGTTGGATCAGCGTTCACCAGGAACTTGGTGAAGAAGTCTCTCAAGACTATCCAGAAAAGGGAGCTAGTGTTTGAGAGTTTTCCAGATAACTCTGAAATCTGGATGGTGGCAGCGAGACCAGATCTAAGCTGGTAGTTAAGCTTAGAGGCCTTCATGCAGGTCCCTACATCTGTACCCTAAAGTTCAGAGTGGGGAAGGAACCTTGACAGCCTCTGATCCCCGTTTACTGTTCCCCCTTTTTGTGGCAGCTCCACTCTGGCTGTGGAGTATAGGAACTGGTTGAGCAGGTCTGGATCTGTTGTCTCACCTTGAAATGGAATGTTTAATTCAAGTATTACACATTGGTCTCCTGAGCCCAGTTCCTGCCTCTCACTATGTTAGTATATGCCGGGGTGTTTGTGTAGCACAAGTGCTCTGAAAATATCAAATATTGTCTGCGTAAGTACTGTACTAAGTAAGTATGCCAATTAATAATAAAGTGAAAAATTGTATATCCTTTTAAAAGCTCCCAGGTACTTGGAGAATAAAGACTGTCCCAATAGAAGCAATTGCCGTATATATAATATGTGCTTTGAAATCTGAAAGTATGAACAGTACAGTATGCCCGACTTTTCCTCTGCTACTAGATTTTTGTACACTTTGCACAGTTGCTACTATGCAAGTGGGTTTGTTTCCGATCAGAGAGCTGGCAGGGCAGCAATAGCCCAGTGATTGGCAGTGTTTCAGTGCTACAGCCATCCTTCATTGAGACCAGGGGTAGGCAACCTATGGCATGCGTGCCGAAGACGGCACTTGAGCTGATTTTCAGTGGCACTCACACTGCCTGGATCCTGGCCACCGGTCCGGGGGACTCTGTGTTTTAATTTAGTTTTAAATGAAGCTTCTTAAACATTTTAAGAAAAACCTTATTTACTTTACATACAAGAATAGTTTAGTTATGTATTATAGACTTATAGAAAGAGATCTTCTAAAAATGTTAAAATGTATGACTGGCACGCAAAACCTTAAATTAAGTGACTAAATGAAGAGTCGGCACACCACTTCTGAAAGGTTGCCAACCCCTGATTGAGACTATTCTCACTTCCACCATCAGCTGGGGTTTTGGAGTGACTACTTTTGACACATGCACACATTTTATTTGTTTGTGGTGTATTTTAAGGTTCAGGCGATGAAAACAGGAATAAAAAGACAACAGAGGCTGAGGCAGGTCAAATCCTGAAAGACCAGTCTTTGTCTTTGAGCACTACATTTTCATCTTCTAGGTAGGTCACTCCAAAAGAACTAGAAACAATCAATAAATAGTAAACGTCATTTTGGGACTCTGTATAGGAGCATATGTGTTCTATGGATCAATATCCAACCACAAATGGAGCCTATTCTTTTGTGTCCTTAACAGTAGAGTATTCCTGAGGTAATTACTGAAAACCAAGCTGAGAAAACAGATACCTGAACCAAAGACAGATTTAAAAATGGACTGAACTGTGATTTCTAGAGAAGATGGAAGTGTCAAAACAGTGGATAGCAGAATTTGGAAGTCTATGGAGAGCTAGGAGAATTTGCTTCAGATAGAGTTAAAAAGATTTCTGCTTGAACTGCATAATCAGACTACAAAATCAGCCTTGATTGTGTGGAGGATTCATTTTGTCTTGGATTTGTTCCTTGACGGTCTTGAGGAAAGGTAACCTATTGGAGGAAAATACAAAGATCCACATTTATCTAAATTATACACTGTGTTTAAACAGCAGCAACAACAACAACAAAACCCACAAGGTTCCTAGCAGTATTAAAGTGACAGTTTTAAAAATTGAGATTTCCTCTTGCTGTGGCTGGAGAACTCGAGTTCAGTTTCAGAAACACTCACCTTTCAGAAACACTCACCTTTTCACTGCAGCAGAGGAAGCTGATAAGTATTTAGATTACTTGGCCAATGGTGGGTGAGGTAGAAGATGAGCAATTCATTTTGCACACCTCAGACTAGGACTGAATTAATCTGGGTCTACCTCCATAGCTTCACGGGAGAGTTACGGATGCCTTCTGCTGAGCACCTGCTTTCAGATCCTCTTTAGTTTTATTGTTTGTTTAAATGTAAAACTGGAATCATCTTCTTCTAAACTGTATTCATTTGGCCAACACAGCTTACAACAGAGCTGGTTCTTAGTTCTCAGAGGCCATTTGGAAGGCTGTCTAAAGCAGACTCCTAAGAGGAAGTAGAACTTTCTTCTCATCTAACCCACATATTCCAGTCCTTTCATTGAAGGAGACCTCTATCTTGCTTCTGTGGGAGAGCTCACAGATGAGCAGACTGTGATTACAGGAATAAAAATGGGCTGCTCCCATCTCCATGCATCTTTCTCAGAATCCTCCTCATCACTCCATTCTCTCTGAGGCTGCAGTTCTCTGACCTAATCTACTGAGCCACAGAATCTCCACTGTTCCTACAACACAGAATATTTGTTAATTTGTTCCAAGTTATCCAGGCTTTGAGAGACCAAATTTAGGTGCCTGGAACTTTAATACCACTCCCCCCCCCGGTTTTGTTTTGTTTTTGTTTCCCGTTTCCTTTTTAATGTAACTTCCTCTCTCCTCTTATCAAGGAGATCTTCTGCCAGTCAGGAATATTGCTCTCCTTGTCTTAAATTTAGACGTTACCCATACTTATAAGCAGATTATAGAGTTCTAGCATGACATTCTTTTACTGAAAATGTTCTTAAAAGTTTGTAACCCAAGTCAGATTTGATCCAGATGTCCTAAGATTCTATAAACAACTTCCTTACCAGCCCATCCGATGACCATTACCACAAGACTCTCTCTACCTACTTTGAAGCCCTTACTAGCTAGATAGCTACTTACAACACTTTTTCTCTAGTCTGTTATGAGGATTGCATTTCAGAGGATTATTAACCTCAGCTGTCAAAACATAGATTCATAGACTCTAGGACTGGAAGGGACCTCGAGAGGTCATCGAGTCCAGTCCCCTGTCCTCATGGCAGGACCAAATACTGTCTAGATCATCCCTGATAGACATTTATCTAACCTACTCTTCAATATCTCCAGAGATGGAGATTCCACAACCTCCCTAGGCAATTTATTCCAGTGTTTAACCACCCTGACAGTTAGGAACTTTTTCCTAATGTCCAACCTAAACCTCTCTTGCTGCAGTTTAAGCCCATTGTTTCTTGCTCTCTCCTTAGAGGCTAAGATGAACAAGTTTTCTCCCACCTCCTTATGACACCCTTTTAGATACCTGAAAACTGCTGTTGTGTCCCCTCTCAGTCTTCTCTTTTCCAAACTAAACAAACCAGATTCTTTCAGCCTTCCTTCATAGGTCATGTTCTCTAGACTTTTAATCATTCTTACTGCCCTTCTCTGGACCCTCTCCAGTTTCTCTGCATCTTTCTTGAAATCGTGGAATCATAGAATATCAGGGTTGGAAGGGACCTCAGGAGGTGATCTAATCCAACCCCCTGCTCCAAGCAGGATCAGTTCCCAAGTAAATCATCCCAGCCAGGGCTTTGTCAAACCTGACCTTAAAAACCTCTAAGGAGGAAGAGTCCACCACCTCCCTAGGTAACCCATTCCAGTGCTTCACCACCCTCCTAGTGAAAAAGTTTTTTTCTAATATCCAACCTAAACCTCCCCCATTGCAACTTGAGACCATTACTCCCTGTTCTCAGGTACCACTGAAAACAGTCTGGATCCATCCTCTTTGGAACCCCCTTTCAGGTAGCTGAAAGCAGCTATCAAATCCCCCCTCATTCTTCTCTTCTACAGACTAAATAATCCCAGTTCCCATAGCCTCTCCTCATAAGTCATGTGTGCCAGCCCCCTAATCATTTTTGTTGCCCTCCGCTGGACTCTTTGCAATTTCTCCACATCCTTCTTGTAATGTGGGGCCCAAAACTGGACACAGTACTCCAGATGAGGCGTCACCAGTTTCGAATAGAGGGGAATCATCATGTCCCTCGATCTGCTGGCAATGCCCCTACTTGTACAGCCCAAAATGCCGTTAGCCTTCTTGGCCACAAGGGCACACTGTCGACTTATATCCAACTTCTCATCCACTGTAACCCCTAGGTCCTTTTCTGCAGGACTGCTGCCTAGCAATCCGGTCCCTAGTCTGTAGCAGTGCATGGGATTCTTCTGTCCTAAGTGCAGGACTCTGCACTTGTCCTTGTTAAACCTCATCAGGTTTCTTTTGGCCCAATCCTCTAATTTGTCTAGGTCCCTCTGTATCCTATCCTTACCCTCCAGCGTATGTACCACTCCTCCCAGTTTAGTGTCATCTGCAAACATGCAGAGAGTGCAGTCCACGCCATCCTCTAGATCATTAATGAAGGTATTGGACAAAACCGGCCCCAGAACCGACCCTTAGGGACACTCTGCTTGAAACCGGCTGCCAACTAGACATGGAGCCGTTGATCCCTACCCATTGAGCCCGACGATCTAGCCAGCTTTCTATCCACCTTATAGTCCATTCATCCAGCCCATACTTTTTTAACTTGCTGGCAAGAATACTGTGCGAGATTCTATCTAAAGCTTTGCTAAAGTCAAGGAATAAAACATCTACTGCTTTCTCCTCATCCACAGACCCAGTTGTCTGCTCATAGAAGGCAATTAGGTTAGTCAGGCATGACTTACCCTTGGTAAATCCATGCTGACTATTCCTGATCACTTTCCTCTCTTCTAAGTGCTTCAGAATTGATTCCTTGATTCCAGTCCTGCTCCATGGTTTTTCCAGGGACTGAGATGAGACTGACTGGCCTGTAGTTCCCCAGATCCTCCTCCTTCCCTTTTTTAAAGAAAGGCACTACATTAGCCTTTTCCAGTCATCTGAGACCTTCCCTGTTCACCATGAGTTTTCAAAGATAATGGCCAATGGCTCTGCAGTCACATCCTCCAACTCCTTTAGCACCCTCGGATGCATCGCATCTGGCCCCATGGACTTGTGCTCGTCCAGTTTTTCTAAATAGTCCTGAAGCACTTCTTTCTCCACAGAGGGCTGGTTACCTTTTCCCCATACTGTGCTGCCCAGTGCCAAGAACTGGACACAATACTCCAGCATCACACTTTTGACTCATATTTAGCTTATGGTCCACTATAACCCCTAGATCCCTTTCTGCCAAACTCCTTCCGAGACAGTCTCTTCCCATTCTGTATGTGTGAAACTGATTGTTCCTTCCTGAGTGGAGCATGTTGCATTTGTCTTTGTTAAGCTTCATCCTGTTTATCTCAAACCACTTCTCCAATTTGTCCAGATCTTTTTGAATTTTGACCCCATCCTCCAAAGCAGTTGCAATCCCTCCCAGTTTGATATCATCTGCAAACTTAATAAGCGTACTTTCTATGCCAATATCTAAGTCATTGATGAAGATATTGAACAGAGCCTGTCCCAAAACAGACCCCTGCAGAACCCCATTTGTTATACCTTTCCAGTAGGATTGGGAACCATTAATAACTATTCTCTGAGTACGGTTATCCAGCCAGTTATGCGCCCACCTTATAGTAGGCCCATCTAAGTTGTATTTGCCTAGTTTATCGATAAGAATATCACGTGAGACCGTGTCAAATGCCTTACTAAAGTCTAGGTATACCACATCCACCGCTTCTGCCTTATCCACAAGACTCATTTTCCTATCAAAGAAAGCTATCAGATTGGTTTGACATGATTTGTTCTTTACAAATCCATGCTGGCTATTCCCTATCACCTTACCACCTTCCAAGTGTTTGGTCTTCCTCTTGCTTCTAATGTACTGATAAAAAGTCTTCTTGTTTCCCTTTATTCCCGTAGCTAGTTTGAAGTCATTTTGTGCCTTTGCCTTTCTAATCTTGCCCCTGAATTCCTGTGCTGTTTGCCTATATTCATCCTTTGTAATCTGTCCTAGTTTCCATTTTTATATGACTCCTTTTTATTTTTTACATCATGTGAGATCTCATGGTTTAGCCAAGGTGGTCTTTTGCCACATTTTCTATCTTTCCTACCCAGCGGAATAGCTTGCTTTTGGGCCCTTGATAGTGTCCTTTTGAAAAACTGTCAGCTTTCCTCAGCCATTTTCTCCCTCAGTCTTGATTCCCATGGGACCTTACCTATCAGCTCTCTGAGCTTCCCAAAATCCGCCTTCCTGAAATCCATTGTCTCTATTTTGCAGTACTCCCTTCTACCCTTCCTTAGATTTGCGAACTCTATGATTTCATGATCACATACACCCAAGTGAGGCCCTAACCATACAACCCTGGTGTATTACACCTTTCATGCTTCTGAAAATGGTATTTAGAAAGGAGTTTATTCTTACTGTGAAATCGAACGGTCCTTCACAGAGTAAAACACATTTTTTCTAAATTTTCAGTTATAGTAACATTTAGGTGTCACTTGTCTGAATTTTTTTCTGTCTCCTGTGGGCTCCAAGTGTTCCTTCTAAGTTGACTCTTCGTTTTAATGTTTTCACCACACTTCTCTGACTGCATTGTATAAATGCTGATAGTTTCACTTTATTAAATAGAAAACAGGAAAGTTGACTACACTTGTGTCTAGAGGACTTGAAGTTTCAGTCTCTATCTAAGACTTGCTCATGTCTCTCCAAGTTTCAAGTGCCAATAGGCTTAATTTTATTTTCATGTGCCACCACTCCTTTCTCCAAGTCATATATAAAAAGTATTGCTGTCTACATCCAATTGACTTGCATAGATTAGTACAATGGTCCCCAAACTTTTGCGGGTCACAGCTCCAGCCCCCCTTACCCCTGTCCATGCCCGCACCCTGCCCAGGTCCGGGAGCAGGGCTGCTGCTCGGGGTAGCGGTGGTGGTGGAAACACGGACAAGGGTAAGAGGGCTGAGGCTGGGGGTGGGTCTGGGGCCATGGCCAGGGGCTGAGGTTGGGGGTGGGAGTGGAGCCACAGCTGAGTTGCAGTGCAGGCCAGCAGCCTGGCCTGCGGCAAGGTGCGGCTCCGTTCCCAGCCTCTGCTCTGGGCCAGGAATGGAGTGGAGGCTGGGGTTGAGGCCAGGAGCCAGGACCGAGCAGAGCTGGGGCCGGGGAGGGGCTGAGTGGCACTCCCTCCCTACCTCTGTGGGGACTGGCCCGAGCCCACTGCACTCCCTGCACCTGGACGTTCCTTCATACCTCCCGGCGGGGGCATGCTCCGCACTTTAGGGACCTCTGCATTAGTGGAAAGCAGAAGTCTTACTAGAAGACTAGACTTGTATCCTGTAGCAAATGTGTTGATAGTCTAAAATACTTGGGGATAAGAAGGTCATTTTGAATTCTCAGCACACATGTCTAAAAAATGTAGGTTTGATATCAGACTTAATCAACACGTACATTAACTTGAATCCTGTGTCAATGCTGGTGTCAGTGGGGTTTCCACAGGCTATATTGGAGAAGCATTTGGTCCTATGTAGTGAATTTCGTGCTGCAGTCTGAAATCAAAGCTATGACATGTCGACATAAGAAGGCCCTGGGAAAATGGTAGTGTGAGCTGCTGTGGAAGGTTAAAAGCTTTTTGTATAGATATATTTATCTGTTTTAGTTAATAACAATTAACTTTTAATATGGAAATCTGGCCTATCTTTAAGTTAGAATAGGGCCATGTTATGATACCCTTGTGTTGAGTTGTTTTTTTGAGTAGTAGTTACAATACAGGGTAGTCCCATTTTAAAATTGAGTTGAGATTTAAGGTATTTTCATCATGAATGAGGATGGTAGTGTCGGGGACTCTAACCTAGATGGCGAGGTTCGTTGTCTGACAGCGAGAGAGACAGGTAACACCAGCAAGGTCCGATCAAAAGCTCTTTATTGACAAGTGCACGCATCAATACAGAGCAGCTCGTCTCCAGAGAGAACCAGCCTGCTCTTTACATCTTAGTATAAACCTATATAGACAGTTCCGTCGCGTCATAAATTATTCACTAGAGCAACTCACCCCCTTCTTCTAACAACTAGAAACTAGATACCTTTAGTATACATGCATGCCTAAAGTTAGAAACGTAGAGGAATTAAAAACAAACAAAGAACAAAACCAGGGAGTGAAAACAAGGAGGCTGGGAAGCTAGGGTTCTTATCGGTTCTTCCAAGGATCTGCTCCTAACACAGCACATCTGGTACTATGCCAGGAATGCAGCCTCTCCCTTATCTCACTTTTTCCCAGCGCTTGTGAGACATGCTGCTTCTCAGTGTTTTTCCACTCAGGGATTACCCAAAAACCTCTATTAGCCTGACTTTGGTCAGGTTGCCATACCTGCCTTTGTCTGCTATTTCATTATTCAGGCCTAACAGTAGAATCTGGCACATGCTAAATATATATCAGTTAGATTCAAAATGTGTACTTTTAAGAACAAAAATTTACTGTGTCAGAGGAATGGATAGGAAATGTGGTAGCCCTGATTATTGCTGGATCCGCAAACAGAGTTGGGCAAAACACAGGATTTCTGGTTCACAGAGAAATTTTGAAATTCAATTTCTGTTGGACTTTCTGCATGGCCCTGCAGCAACACTGCACAACTCTGGGAACAGGGCTTCTTCAGTTATTAAACAGAGGAATTCTGACTTCTTCCTTGAGTGATGGTCCCTGTTATATTCCACTGAGGATTTACACAGGCGCACCATGCATCTACAGCTGGAGATTTTGAAATTCATAGTGTTCATTGGTCCACACTGAGCCCTTGTCTTGCCTCATGGTTTCGTCCAAGGTGATAAAGGGTGGGGCGGACCGATCACATTTCCAGTTCCTTCTTACTGCTGCATGGTCTGGGTTGGAACTGTTAGTGTCCTCTTCTGTGTGTGATGCACTTAAAAAATACACAATTGCACATAGCCAGTGTTAGAGTGGTTTATTGTTTTTATAGATGTTTTATAGTTTTAGGAGTAGAACTGGGTTTTTGGAGTCATTTCTTTCTCTCCCGCTCCCCCTCCCCTCCAATGCGGAAACCTCAGGCTTTAAAATATGCGCCCCCTGCCTGTGTTCCTCCTCAGTTCAAGCCTCCAGGGCGATTACAGACAATTTAGTGGAGGACTGTAAATGACCCAAGTGATAAAATTAAAGACTTTGCTCAACTATTTTATATTAAATAAACAGGCTTCACTGTGTAGCCATTCACTGCATTTATACTCTCATTCCAAGGTGAAATGATCCATTCATGGGTGATCAGTCCCTGACTGAGAAGAATGGGTATAAACCTTTCTCAGATGGATGGGTGTGCCTATCCAAAACCAGTGTAGTACTCTTTTTATAATCAGTTACAATAACCGCGTAATTAGCATTAATTCCAACTTTTTTACCATAATTAAATATTTTCTATTTTCTCATTGGCTGTTTATGCCTTAATTAGCATCTGAATAAATACATATCAATAACTATCAATGTAACATTTTTCCAAAATATTTGCATTTTATCTAAAACACTTGTAAAAACCAGTTAGAACCAAACCATGTTTACAGTATGACCTGGGGTTATTTCCTAACTTGCCTCTTATTTCACCCAGCATTAGGCCTCACTGTTGTCAAGCCCCAAACTCCAGCCCAACAACATGGTCTTCGTTTCCATGTTAGTGCATTTCTATTTCAGAAAAACAACCCCCCTTTGATAGGTTACACATCTCTACATTTTGAATGTTACTATTGTGACATAAACTAAGCTTTTGATTGTTTAGTTTTTTTAAATGAGGACAAACAAACAACAAAACCCAGCAGAGAATATTTTTTCACTTCCCAGCACTCCTCTGTACAGGTATGATTCCACATGTTCACCAGACATGGACACCAGAATCATTTTCAGAATTAATTTTAAAATAGCTTGCTTTTTTAGAAATGTGTCTGTAAAAGAGGAAATGACCAACTGCTGACAGCTTTGACAAAGTTTTTCTTTTAACTCAGTACATCCAGGAAAAAAAAATGTAAGTAGCATTTTAAGCCTAACTTTTCAGAAGTGATTAGTGACTTTCTAGTCACTTTTGAATATTAAGCCTTAGGGATCTGTTCTAAAGGAAGGGAGAAACTGCACGCCTTGTAAGTTTAACAACACATGTCCACACTTCACCCTTGCAGGCCTTCTTCCTTCATCTGTTAAACAATCAAGCAAACATGTAACTACAGTCTTCAGACAGTATGCACATTGAGCAGCTGGACACACTACCTGACATTTCTGAATGTTTGGCTGCATAACTGATGGTGGAGTACACTCTGCAACAATGAAGTGATTACACATTTCATTAACTTTCCAAGGCATGTATGTTTGCCATTAATATCTTGAATGGATTGCTAAAGTACTGAAGAAAAACATATATTAAAATAAATGGGCAAAAAAATTGTCACTCTGCCTATAAATTCTATTATGCCAGTCACTTAGTGCTCCTTGTGATTGGAAGATGGGACAATTGCAAAGCAAGGAGACTATTTTTTAGTTAATAATAATAATAATAATAATAATTAATAATGACCTTTCTTTTAAATAGCAAACTGTTGCAGCAGAACTTAATAGCAGAAGTGTGTGTTGCTTTTAATTAAGGCTGTATTTGTCAGAGGAGGGACCAGTGATTCTCAGCAGATTCATTTTGTAATAAGCATCCACATTTCCCCTAATGATTTTCCTCACATGGACCACATCTTCATAAAGGGTTTGTCCTGCAGACCACTTCCCCTTCCATTCATGATCTCTTAACATCCTTGTGGCATCTACACTACAATCTTTTATGTAGGAATTAGAAAAGCACCACTAGAAAAAATATTTCTGCACTGCTAGCTGTCTTTTAATATAAATGTAATGCATTTGTTTTGTTTTGTTTTTAAGGTGGAAAAGATTAATCAAGTCCAAGCCAAGTCCCTTTACCTGCAAGTTGAAAAGTTGCGTCAGAATCTAAATAAACCGGACAACACTATTAGTGCGGTTCAGCAGGTCCTAGAGGAGGGTCGTAGCACGGATATTCTCTTGGCTCGGGATTGCATGCTGGCTCACGTACAGGAGCTGAAGAATGTGAGAGGCCTTCTACAACTGCAGGACAATGACAGAATCATGTTCACTCCTCCTGACCAGGCTCTGTATACAGCCATTAAATCAATGGGGTTTGTCAGCAGTGGGGCTTTTGCTCCTCTGACCAGGAAAGGTCTCAAACGTGCACTACAGGGCAGAGTGGCCTCCTTCACAGTGACATGCTATGACCATGATGGTGACCCACGCCTTTCACGGGGTGATATGATCTCTGCAGTGGTGATGGGTCCTGATGGAAATCAGCACAGATGTCCATGATCAGCAGAATGGAACCTACCTGGTCAGTTACAGACCACAGCTGGAGGGAGAACATCTAGTCTCTGTCACCCCTGATGGCATGATTGTTGTGGTTGACTTCGGAAACAATCGAATTCTCATCTTCTAATCTGTGTTACCTGAATTAGGAAGAAACTGTCTCAAAGAAATTCTTTTTTAGAGAACGAAAAAATACGTTAATTCCAACCCACCTCATCTTTATTTTTTTTTACAGATGAATATACGTATCTTTTCTGCAGGGAGTGATCCTGTAAAGTTGTAAATTCTATTTACCTCGTTATCTTTGTGTTCTCCGCCTCCCTCCCGCCCTCCCAGCAGTAAGTTTGACCTCTTCCCCACATGGGGCATCATGCACAAACGTGTTGCTGTGCACATTAGGTGGTTACATGATGACGGATTTGTGTTCTTGACCGTACTGTGGTTTTGTGGGGGGGCAGGTTGTTGGGGGGGGTTGTTTTTGTTTTAAATCCTGCTGCAGGAGATAACTTTTTCCTGTTCTCCTTTTTATAACTCATTGTGTTTTTAGCATAGAGATGTGAAGTCTGGTGGAATTTCTGTTGACCTTCGCCATGTCATATTACGTTGCTGCACAAGACTCGAGAAGCCCACACACCTGTCTTTATTTATGGGAGGCATAATGTCTTCCTTTACAGTTTCTGTTTACTTAATTCACTGGATCTGATTACAGGACAAGAAGACTATTTGATTTAGAAGTATTTCACATCACGTTGGGAGGATTTTGGTGTTTTTTGTCTTTTTTTTTAATGGGCTCTGTGGCTACCCAAATGATTTCCTGTACTGTTACTGTAATAGTGCTTAAGCACACTTGTTCTCGTTGAAAAATATTAGTGTAGCTTATAAAATGGAGTGCTTATAATCCAATGAGAATAAGTAGTGTAATATTATTATGGGAAAAGTTTAATGCCAACATCATATGCCCCATAGGGGCTTGTTCATTTGGTATATCATTGGTAGGATTTCAAATTGGGTGCAATGTTTATTCTGTGTATGTTCATGGACAATTGTTGGATAATGCCTCCGGTGTCCTGATACATGTAGAAAACAGGCGACTAGACATACAGGAGAGGAGTGTAAGGAAGGTGAGCAAAGGTCTGACACTGAGTTGCAAACTCCTGCATTTTCTTAAACTGTTCAGTATAATCTCCTGAACTGGTAGAAGTGGCTTAGGGGAAGGAGAAGCTTTGTTTCTCTCTTCACCCCCACCCCAGGCTCTAGCTTTGGAGAAGAATAACAGATTTGCATCTACAGACTTATACACTGAATGCTCCCAAAGGAATGTAACCGTGCCAATGTTGGCTGTCAGTACATTTTCGCTTTGTGAAATGTTATCATCAGTTAACTCTCATCATCTCCTAATTCAGCCATATGAAGCAGTCCTGTTATTTCAGAACTGTTTTAGTGAGCGTTTCAGTGTTGTCCTGGCTGAGGGCTTATGAGGTAGCCATGGTGCTAGATGATGCAGTACCAGTCACTCCTTTAATTTGTACCCTTTAAGTATAACTGATATGGGGAAGCCCACAAGTGCATACCATAAAGAAGGGAAAAACCTAAAATTTAATGTATATGAGGGCCAAAAATAATCAAATAAATGAGAGAGATAGAGATTTAGAGAAACAGTTTGGAGCTATCTAAAAAATTCAGCACTGGTACTTGCTTTAGATATTGTACCTAAGGTCCTCGAGTCCTTTGAAGATTGGTGGAACCCAGTTTGCTGTGGTACAGAATGCACAAATAGAGACCCAGCTGTTTTTGTTTCTTAAAGTTCTACCTCACCATGGAGAAGTAAAGCATTTACCTCAGCTTAGTATCAGATGGTCTCAGACAAAAGTGTAAGTCTGCATGCAGGGGAAGGGCACATCCTGTCTGTAGGATACGCAGTTTTGTTTAAATGGAAATATTAGATGTGTACAGGTGGCTATTTTTTGTTGTTGTTGCCTCCCTGTGGAAATAGTAGGCTGCCCTGGCTAAAGAACCATAAATAAAAAACAAATATTCTTACACTGGGGCAAATTCATTCTAATCCTCCTCCTGTTAATTGGACTCATTTTCACTAGGAATTATGCAAACTGAAACGGATTTCTTTTTCAGTATTATGACACTGCCAGTTGACATGACACATTTTGTGTCTTTATTTGCAGAGTTCTTATGTCCTTAAGACCTTTAGGTCTTCTCCACAAGAGAAAAATATTTTATCTATTTTTGCATGCTCACAAATGTATCCTGTCAGAAAAGACTCTAAGGGTATAATTTCTTTAAACACCATGCTATACCAAATGCTTGGAAGGAATGAGAGAGGTTACAAATTCCTGTTCCTGGAAGGTAATTCAGACTGAATGTTTTTGCCAGAGGCAGCTCTTGTGTTGAATGTGTATTTGACTTTAATAGTGGCGTTCAACTGATCCATGACTTTACCTGTGGAATAAAGTTTAGAGAAGCACATTATCAGATTACTGTATTAAAAATTCTTGTTTTTCTCCCTTAGTCATTGTTGAGTGACAAAAGTTGGAAGAGGTGGGTACAGAAAATCACTAATGGTTATATGCTGTGCTGGGTTTGGTAAGTGTTATGATGGAAAATGTACCTTGATGTCTTTTTAAGTGATCTTAGGGGTTAACAAGCCAATTTGGCATCTTCTTCCTTCTCTTAATGATTGTGTCAGGTTACAAACTCAGGTAGATGTTTTTGTTTTAAAACTCTTTTTACAGAGACTTACTGACTGTTATATGTCTGCGTAGTGAAGTAGGGTAGATACTTTTCTTTAAATTACCAGACCCGTAAACTCCGTTATAGGTTTATAGAATACTTCTCAGTCTATGTAGTAGCTTCCTTATGAAGAAGAGATGTCTTGTTCCCGAGTTTTGCTTTGTTTCCCTCCTAAAAGGACTAAAAAGTTTTAAACTAGTTTGTAAGGTGTGTTTACTCACCCTGATTGGTGGGGTGAGGGGAGGGTTCTTACTGTATGTGACTATTGTTTGTATTGTGCATTACTTGTCATGCTTATCTTGGTTGGTGGTTGATACATTTTAAGTAAGAAGAGTGAGGGCCCATGCATACTATTTAATTTGGTCCTTTTGTTGAGACATAGATTCCTAGAAATTGGAAACATCAAAAGCAAATAGAAGATCTGTCCAATTAAGACCAGTGTAACAAATTCTGTAGACAGTTTAAGTCCTCGCTTGATTTACTGTAGATACAAGCCCATCTCATAAAATGTAATTACTCAGTTAGAAGTATTGTCATCTTGATCTAGTTCAGCACAGTAAAGCCACAAGCTTCAAGAACGATTCTGTCAGTTCTTGGCAGTTGTGCACCTTGAACCAATTGCTCTTGTAGTTTCCTGTTCTGCTGCTCTCTACTTTTCTATTTTGTGACTAATTGTGCTGTTTTCCTACTAAGAAAAAATGCTCAATGGGACAGACATTGCTCTGAGCAGCTCTTTAAAAACAGCATTTATAACTGTTAATGGAACAGGTCATGTCAAAAAACCCTGCCATTAACACAACCCCCCATCATCCAAAAAGGGGTTCACTTGTCTATTTCGACAAAAATTGCTGGGCTTTGTAACTTAAAATGTTACGTACTGCAAAGAAGAAAGCATGACAGGTTATGGGCAAACTGTTACGTAGAACAAACTAACAGTGTTAGAGAACTCTTGTGTTAATGGAGGCTTCTGAATGTATCTTTGTGATCCAAAGAGAAGGCTGAAGGATGTAGCAAGGAGATGATGTATCTGCTACTGGCAGCCTTAAAACAAAGTCAGTGTTTCTGTGGACTTTAAAATGTTCCTATGCATTTTTTTTTTCATTTTTGGTTAACCAAATAAATGTGAGTTTTTCATGGCAAGGTTGGGTCTCGTGTGCGTGTGTGTGTTATCCATTTAAAAAAACGTTCTGTTGCATCCTATAAAAAAGGACAGAGCACATTGTGGAGAAAGTGAAACTGGTTCTCTGTAAACGATAAAGCTTCTAAAACAAAAATTGAGGAAGTGTATGTCGTGTTCTGAAAGACCAAAGGAATAAAGTATAGGAAATATGAGACCTTTGTTAAAAATACAACAAACTCTCTTTCCCAAAACTATGCAGGTAATAGTAACTTGTTGCAAGGCCAAAATATTTTCAATTTAACAGATGGATTGGTTTTGCACCGTGCCTTGATAAATCAATATCACTTTTGTGAATGAAGGATGATCTTTGGCTAAGGCATGGGCCTTATATCAGAATATATTCTCAGTTCTTCCAGAGATTTCCAGTGTAGCCATGGGCAAGTCGCTTAATTGTGGTGCCTCCATTTCTTCATCAGTAAAATGTGGGCGATACTCCTTTACCTCTCGGGGTACTAAATTTATTGTTTGTGAAGTACATTGGGGATCCTATGGCAGGCACAAGTGCCAGGCAGCACAGTCTAGTTTAAAGGTTGCATCATAATTGGTTATGCAGGCAGCAGCCCTCTTTAGCCTCCATGGCTTTGGACAAATGTTGGGGTCTGCAGTAGACTTGGAGATGAGAGACAAACATCTACCCAAGCTCCTCTGTCCTCTAGACCCCCTACCCACCCCCTCTTTCCTCCTCTAGCCTTCAGAGATGAAAGGGGTCTCGTGACTGGGGCCTCTGCCATCACCCCTGGTGGTTTGAGGACAGGCTGGCCCGTGGCAGGGAGTTCCCAGTACAGTTTAACCAGCTGAGACTGAGGTGGAAAAGAGGGGGGGGAGAGGACCCTGTCAGTAAGCGGGGGAGCCATGGTGGGTGAGTGGGGCAGGTGTGGGGGGGAAGCTGGACATCATGGCGTAGTGTGGGGTTGGTAGGAAGGGCTGGGGTTGGATGGATGGTGTGGCATAGTGTAGGGCGAGGGTCTGTCTGGCTAGGAATTAATGTCAGTTTAGAATACAGACATCAAGAGCCAAATTCTAAATGACTGTGTACTGTACACACCTTCCCAGAAAACAGATCCATAGGGTGTGTGCCCGGCTCGCTCCTCTGAATGTGAAGGGCCTGTGCCACAGGAAAGCTGAAAGAACATTCTGGTCTATAAGGAGTGAAGGGAGGTCTGGTTGTACGTGTGTGGCTGTCTACATCAATGAGCTCTCTGTCTACAATCTAATCTCTTTTCGAGTATAGCTCAGTGGTAGTTCTTCTAATTATTAACAGGAAGCACCTTAAACTATTTGAATTTTCAAAGCTTTTTGTATACAGGCAACAGAGATCACTAGTACATACGTGTGCTCCTATGAGTGATGTGTTGCCTTGGCTAAATGCTACATATTCCAGGGTTCATTTTTCACACGTCTTCTACCCTTTCTTTGACATGCTCTGTGAAATTCTTCCAGTCAATTTCTCCAGTTATTTCTTCTCCATCCCCCCCTCCTTCCTTTAGGGGAATGGATGTGAGACTTATGACGTCTGTACCAGGCCCTTTTACACGGTTATGATGAGACAATACAAATAACTGTGTAGAGAGTCCGACACCCTCGCATATTAGTTATGATTGTCCATCACTGCTTCAGGGCCACAGTGGACACTAGTCATTGCTTACTAATGTTCTTCTTTAATAATGGAGTCAGACCACAGGTCTGTTACTTCTGCTCTAGGTGCATTATGACACAGACCAGAACATAATATGGAAAAAAGCAGGATTTCATACTTAAAAAACACAACAACAAAAAAACAGAGTCCAGGCATTCACAGTACAAAGTCAAGGAAGATCACCACCAATTAATTTTTAAAATGGACTCTGTAGCCTTGCCTATATTTTCACAAAAGAGAAGCAGGACATAATTTCATTGAATTGAGTCCTTGCAGACTGAACTGTGTTTGAATACCTCTTCACGCTGTGTATTTAAACCACCCTCTTGTCTTGGGTTGTTTTTTTGCCTTTTTTTTATTTAATAGAAATATGTTTTGCTTTTAATTGTATTAAAAGATAAAATGAAATCCACAAATCAGTGTGTAAGTTTAGGCTTATAAAGAATTATGCAATGTTTTTATAAACTGGAATTTTAAAAATGTGGTTATAATATTTTATTTTCTGTGTTTAATTACATTTTCTTCATACTATTTTTGCTATATAAAATTACAAAACCCCTCTATGTTAAAAGAACATTCATGTTATGAAGTCAAATACTTGGAAGTTAGCAAATGCCAGAATACTAAAGTTGCCTAGGGTCGACTAAAAATATTTCAGCCCCCTTTACTTCCCAGTCCATGAGAAACTAATATTGTCCCAAACCCAGGGATAAAACAAAATACAACAAAATTAAAAAAAAAAGGCCCTGAACCTATAGAGTGTGGCAAATTTCTTTGAACCCAAGTCCTTGGTACGTATATCGCACTTGCAGTTTTTTTTCATTAGGCCTGCTTTCCATCCACAAACTCTACCACTGAAGCTGATAGGAGCTGCAGGCATTCAGCAGCTTTGAACATCAGGTCACTTTTTGTAAGTACTGAGTGTCTGTGAGTCTCACTGACCTCAGAGGGATTTGTGGGTGAAAATCAGACCATTGTTGTTTACGTGCCTAAACATAGTTTAAAGTGCCTAACTTTTAGGCAGACAGGTTAAATATATACTATGACAAAGTTCCTCCTCTATCTTGGTTGGTCCTGCGCTTCTTGGCAGATTTGCTCACCTCAGTGATCTTCCCCACAGTCTGGGTCAACTCCTCCTGTGTCTGATCAGGAGTTGGGAGGTTTGGGGGGAACCCGGGCCTGCACTCTACTCTGGGTTCCAGCCCAGGGCCCTGTGGATTGCAGCTGTCTATAGTACCTCCTGTAACAGCTGCATGACAGCTACAACTCCCTGGGCTACGTCCCCATGGCCTCCTCCAAACACCTTCTTTATCCTCACCACAGGATCTTCCTCCTGATGTCTGATAATGCTTGTACTCCTTAGTCCTCCAGCAGCGCATCCTCTCACTCTCAGCTCCTTGTGCCTCTTGCTCCCAGCTCCTCACACACACTTCCTCTCCTCTGGCTCCTCCCTGACTGGAGTGAGCTCCTTTTTAAATCCAGGTGCCCTGATTAGCCTGCCTTGATTGGCTGCAGGTGATCTAATTAAAGCAGCTATCTCCACTGCCTTCTAGAAAGAACTTAATTGGCCCCAGGTGCCTTGATTAACCTGGAGCAACTGCCATTTGGTTACCAGGATCCTAGGGATTTGTTTAGCCTGGGGCTAACATACCTGTTTCTCAGTACTTTACTGTAGCCATCTGGCCTTGCCCCATCACAATACAGATATGTAATATGTTGGCCTGGATGACTACATTAGAGAAGGAAGCTCGAACATAAATCCTGTCTACCGCAGAGGTTCTATGGAAAGTTTCCCAAGGGAGCTTTCATCCTTCAGATAGATCTTAGTGTAAAATTGCTTGACTGGTTGCCTTTCAGAGCCAAGTCTTCATGAAGAAGGTATTGCAATTGATCTGTCACACAGAGGAAAGTAGTACCTTAGAGGCCTTTCTGAACTTGTTATTGCTGTTTCAATTCCGCTACATGGTCAGCGGATATCCAGTCTCAAAAGCAAAGCTGTCATTATGTTCAGTACAGTGTCTGTGCTTTGAAATAAATCAACGGCCTTCATGGAGGTTTCTCATTGATTTTACAAGAAATCATGAGGGAACTCATGCTCTTCTTGGCTGACATTCACATGTCAGACTGTGCAAATTAATGAGGGGGTTGTGGTTATATAAAAATGGAGCTAAGATAATCAAAGGAAATAATACTTTTAATTATAATTAATGATCAAATTAATTCAAATCGTTTTTAGAATAAGCCAATGTATTACATTTGAAAGGCACATTATCCGATTAACTACAACACTGAAGCTGCTAAAAGATTTATTGTGCTAAAAATACAGTGAGATTTGATATTAAATTAAAAATGTGACCAAACACTGCTTGTGAGGTGCCAAGTAAACCGTTGGTGCTATTTAAATAATAATTAGGGCTTCGCGTCTGTCACGTAGGTTGCAGAAGTCACAGATTCTGTGACTTTCCATGACCTCCATGACTTTAGGGGCAAGTGTGGCTGATCCCAGGGCCGATAAGCAGCTGGGTCCGAGGCCAGCTACACAGGGGGTTGTCATAAACAGATAGCTAAGGTTTAATGTCTCTCTCACCTGGAAAGGAGTAACCTGAAACACCTGACCAGAGGACCAATCAGAAAACAAGATTTTTTCAAATCTGGGTGGAGGGAAGTTTTGGGTGTGAGTTCTTTGTCTTTGTCTTGGGTCTGACCCTCTCGGCCATGAGAGAGATTTTTCTATCTCCTGGCTTTCTAATCTTCTGTTTCCAAGTTGTAAGTACAAGGATAGTAAGACAATAGGTTTATATTGTTTTCTTTTGTATTTACATGTGTGTAGTTGCTGGAATGTTTAAATTGTATTCTTTTTTGGATAAGGCTGTTTATTCATTTTTTTCTTTTAAGCAAATGACCCTGTATTTGTCACCTTAATACAGAGAGACCATTTTTATGTCCTTTTCTTTCTTTTTATATAAAGCTTTCTTTTTAAGACCTGTTGGAGTCTTTCTTTAGTGGGGACTCCAGGGAATTGAGTCTGCAGCTCACCAGGGAATTGGTGGGAGGAAGAAGTCAGGGGGAAAATCTCTTTGTGTTAGATTTACTAAGCCTGACTTTGCATACCCTCTGGGTGAAGGGGGTGGGGGAGAGATTAGCTCTCTCGGTGCTTGTGTTTTCCAGGACTGGAAACAGGGAGAGTGGAGTCCCTCTGTTTAGATTCACGGAGCTTGCTTCTGTATATCTCTCCAGGAACCCAGGGAGGGAACACCTGGAGGGGAGGAGGGGGAAGGGAAATGGTTTATTCTCCTTTGTTGTAAGACTCAAGGCATCTGAGTCTTGGGGTCCCCCAGGGAAGGTTTTGGGGAGACCACAGTGAGCTAGGCACTGTATAAATCCCTGGCTGGTGGCAGCGTTATAAGGTCCAAGCTGGTAACTAAGCTTGGAGGTTTTCATGCTAACACCCATATTTTGGACGCTAAGGTCCAGATCTGGGAAAAATGTTATGACATGGTGTGCAGTGGTGGGATAGATAGAATCCAGAAGCCAGTAGGAATATTATATTTTTCTTTTCTCTGCTAGGGGCTTTTAAGCAGAGAGGGTTTGGTTTTAAAAGGAACCAGAGAGAAATTTTTTTTTCTGTTCTCTCGTGGCAGTAGCTTGCATATTAAGCAAGGAACCATTAAGCTGTGACAAAAGGGTCTTTTGTCAGACAATAGCACTCTGATTAACAGTCAAGTACCCAGCACAATACACATGCAAATGAAGTGGTTTTTCTGGTTTACTTTACATTTAAATTATTAGCTAGAGGAAGAAAGGGAAAAAGGCATTGTTGCTAGGCAGACCCCAGGGGGCAATAGAGAACCTGCAGTTCAGAAAATAAACACCAGAGGGCACCCCAACAAAAGAAAACAAGAACCATGACTTCCAAGGCAAAAATGGTAGCAGGGGAAAAAATCAAAGGAGCAGACCACAGGCGACAAATGGAAAAAAGAGAAAAAGAGGTGGAACTGAAAGAAAGAGAAGAACAGATCAAACAGGCAGCCCATAAAAGAGAACAAGATGCCAAAAGTGCAGCCCACCACAGAAAACAAGAAGAAGAGGCAGCCTACAGAAGACAGGTAGAACTCCAGAGGGAGACCCACCGACATGCCATGGAATTAGAAAAGGCTAAGCAACATGCTCCAGCCAATCCTAACAACCCTTCGCCAGTACTTGTTCCACAGCACAGGAAATTTCCCACCTACAAGGCAGGTGATGACACCCAGGCCTTCTTGGAAAATTTTGAAAGAGCCTGTCTTGGGTACAGCATCCCTGAAGACCAGTACATGGTAGAATTGAGGCCACAGCTCAGTGGACCTTTAGCAGAGGTCGCGGCTGAAATGCCAAAGGACCGAATGAATGATTATAAACTGTTTCAAAACAAGGCCAGATTAAGAATGGAGATAACCCTGGATCATGCCCATCGGTGTTTCAGAACCCAAAAGTGGAAACCAGATGTGTCATTTCCCAAACACGCCTACTACGTTGGGAAAAATTATGTGGCCTGGATATCAGGACACAATGTTAAATCCTTGGAAGAACTGCACCTCCTCATACAAATGGAGCAGTTCTTGGATGGTGTTCCTGAGGACATAACACGGCACATACAAGATGGAAAACCCAAAAATCTCACCGAGGCGGGGGAGATTGGAGCCAGATGGATGGAAGTGGCAGAAAGCAAGAAAGCTTCTGTCAACGGGAACGAATACCCCAGAGGGCACACCGACAATAAACCCTACAACCGAGGGCAACCAAAGACCCCACCTACAACCCAGGAAAGCCACAGACACCCTATTCTTCCACCTCACCAGTCTTCAGTAACCCACCTCGACCCAGTGACCAGTCAGCTGGAAGATGCTTTAAGTGTAATGAACTGGGACATTTAAAGGCCAACTGCCCAAAGACCGCCAACCGAGTGCAGTTCATTACACTACCATCACACCAAAGATCCCCAGGCCCAGATGCCTCTCAAATACCCTTGGAGCGAAGGGAAAATTTGAAAGTGGGCGGAAAGAAGGTTACTGCGTGGAGAGACACGGGGGCACAAGTGTCAGCTATCCACCAATTCTTCGTAGACCCCAAATTCATCAACCCAAAGGCCCAAGTGACAATTTACCCCTTCATGTCACAAGCTGTAGACTTGCCTACAGCTGAACTACCTGTCCAGTACAAAGGCTGGTCAGGAATGTGGACTTTTGCAGTCTATGACAATTATTCCATCCCCATGCTACTGGGGGAAGATTTGGCCAACCAGGTGAAGCGGGCCAAGATAGTAGGAACGGTTACATGTAGCCAAACCAGGCAAGCTTCCAGACCCATTCCTGTTCCTGAGCCATCCACAGACGCCCCGTCGGTGTTACTAGAGACCCAGAGAGAGGTAGTGGACCCAGATTCCATGCCAACCACTGAAACCGCCACAGCACCTCCAGTCCCAGGCCCGGAACTGGAACAGCAACCAGCAGGAGCAATTGCAACCACATTTTCAAACTCAATGCCAGAGGGTGCCAGCGAGCCAGAACTGGTAAAATCAACAGAGCCTGAAATACCCGCAGGTGCACCAGCGGAGAGCGGTTCACCAGCAACGGAAACAACCCCATCACCTACATCGCTTCCAGAGGGACCAATCCCAAGTCCACAGTGTGAGGAAGAACTGGTGACCCCAGCATCAAGGGAACAGTTCCAGACTGAGCAGGAAGCAGATGACAGCCTGCAGAAAGCTTGGGCGGTGGCACGGAGCACCCCACCACCTCTCAGCTCTTCTAATCGATCCTGGTTTGTTATAGACCAAGGACTTTTATACAAGGAGATTCTTTCTGGTGGACACTGGGAAGAATGGCAGCCGCAAAAACAGTTGGTGGTTCCAACTAAGTACCGGGGGAAGCTCTTAAGCTTAGCCCATGATCATCCCAGTGGCCATGCTGGGGTGAACAGAACCAAGGACCTGTTTGGGAAGTCCTTCCACTGGGAGGGGATGGGCAAGGACGTTACCAAGTATGTCCGGTCTTGTGAGGTATGCGAAAGAGTGGGAAAGCCCCAAAACCAGGTCAAGGCCCCTCTCCAGCCACTCCCCATAATTGAGGTCCCATTTCAGCGAGTAGCTGTAGATATTCTGGGTCCTTTCCCAAAAAAGACCCCCAGAGGAAAGCAGTACGTACTGACTTTCGTGGACTTTGCTACCCGATGGCTGGAAGCAGTAGCTCTAGGCAACACCAGGACTAACACTGTGTGCCTGGCCCTAACAGACATTTTTGCCAGGGTAGGTTGGCCCTCCGACATCCTTACAGATTCAGGATCTAATTTCCTGGCAGGGACCATGAAAGAACTGTGGGAAACTCATGGGATGAACCACTTGGTTGCCACCCCGTACCACCATCAAACCAATGGCCTGGTGGAAAGGTTTAATGGAACTTTGGGGGCCATGATACGTAAATTCATCAATGAACACTCCAATAACTGGGACCTAGTGTTGCAGCAGTTACTTTTTGCCTACAGGGTTGTACCACATGCCAGTTTAGGGTTTTCACCGTTTGAACTTGTGTATGGCCATGAGGTTAAGGGGCCATTACAGTTCGGGAAGCAGCAATGGGAGGGGTTTATGCCTTCTCCAGGGACTAACATTCTGGACTTTGTAAGCAACCTACAAAACACCCTCCGACACGCTTTAGCCCTTGCTAAAGAAAACCTAAAGGATGCTCAGGAAGAGCAAAAGGCCTGGTATGACAAACATACCAGAGAACATTCCTTCAAGGTAGGAGACCAGGTTATGGTCTTGAATGCGCAACAGGCCCATAAGATGGAAGCATCATGGGAAGGGCCATTCACGGTCCAAGAGTACCTGGGAACTGTAAACTACCTCATAGCATTTCTCAAGTCCTCACTAAAGCCCAGAGTGTACCATGTTAATTCTCTCAAGCCTTTCTATTCCAGAGACTTACAGGTTTGTCAGTTTACAGTCCAGGGAGATGATGCTGAGTGGCCTGACGGTGTCTACTATGAAGGGAAAAAAGACGGTGGGGTGGAAGAGGTGAACCTCTCAACCACCCTGGAATGTCTGCAGCAGCGACAAATCAAGGAGCTGTGCACTAGCTTCGCCCCATTGTTCTCAGCCACCCCAGGACGGACTGAACGGGCATACCACTCCATTGACGCAGGTAATGCTCACCCCATTAGAACCCCACCCTACCGGGTGTCTCCTCACACCCAAGCTGCTATAGAACGGGAGATCCAGAACATGCTACAGATGGGTATAATCCGCTCATCTACCAGTGCATGGGCATCTCCAGTGGTTCTGGTACCCAAACCAGATGGGGAAATACGCTTTTGCGTGGACTACCGTAAGCTAAATGTGGTAACTCATCTGGACAACTATCCAATGCCACGCACCGATGAGCTATTGGAGAAGTTGGGACGTGCCCAGTTCATCTCTACAATAGACTTAACCAAGGGGTACTGGCAAGTACCGCTAGATGAACCTGCCAAGGAAAGGTCAGCATTCGTCACCCATGCGGGGGTGTACGAATTTAATGTCCTTCCTTTCGGGCTGTGAAATGCACCCGCCACCTTCCAGAGGCTGGTAGATGGTCTACTAGCAGGACTAGGAGAATATGCAGTTGCCTACCTCGATGATGTGGCCATTTTTTCAGACTCCTGGCCCGAACACCTACTACACCTGGAAAAGGTCTTTGAGCGCATCAGGCAGGCCGGACTAACTGTTAAGACCAAAAAGTGTCAAATAGGCCAAAACAGAGTAACTTACCTGGGACATCAGGTGGGTCAAGGAACCATAAACCCCCTACAGGCCAAGGTGGATGCTATCCAAAAGTGGCCTGTCCCAAAGTCAAAGAAACAGGTTCAATCCTTCTTTGGCTTGGCTGGGTACTACAGGCGATTTGTACCACAGTACAGCCAAATCGCTGCCCCACTGACCGACCTGACCAAAAAGACCCAGCCAAATGCAGTTAAGTGGACTGATGAGTGTCAAAAGGCCTTTACCCAACTTAAGGCGACGCTAATGTCTGACCCTGTGCTCAGGGCCCCGGACTTTGACAAGCCATTCCTAGTAACCACGGATGCATCTGGGCGTGGTATTGGAGCAGTTCTCATGCAGGAAGCAACGGATCACAACTTCCATCCTGTCGTGTTTCTCAGCAAGAAACTGTCTGAGAGGGAAAGTCACTGGTCAGTCAGTGAAAAGGAATGCTATGCCATTGTGTATGCCCTGGAAAAGCTACGCCCATATGTTTGGGGACGGCGGTTCCAGCTACAAACTGACCATGCTGCACTAAAGTGGCTTCATACTGCCAAGGGGAACAACAAGAAACTTCTTCGTTGGAGTTTAGCTCTCCAAGATTTTGATTTTGAAATTCAGGGCATTTAAGGAGCTTCTAACAAAGTAGCTGATGCACTCTCCTGTGAGAGTTTCCCAGAATCCAGTAGTTAAAAAGTGTTCTTAAAATGTAAAAGTCTGTTAGTTATATACTCAGTGGTATATATAAAGGTGCATATGTTGTATTAATCTGTTTATTTTAAAGTTCTAGGAAGAAATCGCTGCCAGTGAGGTTCCCCACTGTCTGCAATTTAGGGGGCGTGTCATAAACAGATAGCTAAGGGTTAATGTCTCTTTCACCTGGAAAGGAGTAACCTGAAACACCTGACCAGAGGACCAATCAGAAAACAAGATTTTTTCAAATCTGGGTGAAGGGAAGTTTTGTGTGTGAGTTCTTTGTCTTTGTCTTGGGTCTGACCCTCTCGGCTATGAGAGTGATTTTTCTATCTCCTGGCTTTCTAATCTTCTGTTTCCAAGTTGTAAGTACAAAGATAGTAAGACAATAGGTTTATATTGTTTTCTTTTGTATTTACATGTGTGTAATTGCTGGAATGTTTAAATTGTATTCTTTTTTGGATAAGGCTGTTTATTCATTTTTTCTTTCAAGCAAATGACCCTGTATTTGTCACCTTAATACAGAGAGACCATTTTTATGTCCTTTTCTTTCTTTTTATATAAAGCTTTCTTTTTAAGACCTGTTGGAGTCTTTCTTTAGTGGGGACTCCAGGGAATTGAGTCTGGAGCACACCAGGGAATTGGTGGGAGGAAGAAGTCAGGGGGAAAATCTCTTCGTGTTAGATTTACTAAGCCTGACTTTGCATACCCTCTGGGTGAAGGGGGTGGGGGAGAGATTAGCTCTCTCGGTACTTGTGTTTTCCAGGACTGGAAACAGGGAGAGTGGAGTCCCTCTGTTTAGATTCACGGAGCTTGCTTCTGTATATCTCTCCAGGAACCCAGGGAGGGAACACCTGGAGGGGAGGAGGGGGAAGGGAAATGGTTTATTCTCCTTTGTTGTAAGACTCAAGGCATCTGAGTCTTGGGGTCCCCCAGGGAAGGTTTTGGGGAGACCACAGTGAGCTAGGCACTGTATAAATCCCTGGCTGGTGGCAGCGTTATAAGGTCCAAGCTGGTAACTAAGCTTGGAGGTTTTCATGCTTCACACGGGCCATTGCTGGAGTGGCCCTGAAAACAGCCACAGCAGCCGCTTCTCTGGCGGCCCCCCACAGGGGTCCCAGTGTGGCCGGAGCATCCGTCGTCCACTGACCCTGGCAGCAGTCCCTGGGCAGCCAGCCCGATCAGCTGCAGCCTCTGGCAGCTGGTGCTGCTAGCCCCAGGCACTCCCCCTCAATAGTGTCTCCACCGAGCCCTCCCTGCAGTGACCCCCTCATGCCCCCCAGCGTCATCCCCCCCAAGATTTAATCACAGGTATTTTTAGTATAAATCAGGGACGAGACAGGGGCCGTGAATTTTTGTTTATTGCCTGTGACCGGTCGCTGACTTCTACTAAAAATACCTGTGACTAAATCAGAGCCTTAATAATAATCTCAGAGAGGAACTGATTTTGATTAGAAAACTGACAGCCTCTGTTATGGTATAATCCCCACTCTGAACCTTAGCGTCCAAAAGATGGGGTACCAGCATGAATTCCTCTAAGCTCAATTACCAGCTTAGTACTTGTAGCGCTGCCACCAACCAGGAATTCCTCTGCCTGATACACTCCGGTCCCCACCCAAACCTTGCCCAGGGACCCCAACGACCCAGACCCTTTGGATCTTAACACAAGGAAAGTAAACCCTTTCCCTCACCGTTGCCTCTCCCAGACTTCCCCTCCCTGGGTTACCCTGGAAGATCACTGTGATTCAAACTCCTTGAATCCTAAACAGAGGGGAAAATCCATCTTCCCCCCTCCTTCTCTCTCCCCCTCCCAGACTCTCCCTGAGAGGGAAAGTAATCCTAACACAGAGAGAAATTAACCTTTCTCTCCCCCTTCCCTTCTTTCTCCCCATCAATTCCCTGGTGAATCCAGACCCAGTCCCCTGGGATCTCACCAGAATTTAAAAAACAATCAGGTTCTTAAACAAGAAAAGCTTTGAATTAAAGAAAGAAAAACAGTAAAAATTATCTTTGTAAATTTAAGATGGAATATGTTACAGGGTCTTTCAGCTATAGACACTGGGAATACCCTCCCAGCCTAAGTATACAAGTACAAATTAAAATCCTTTCAGCAAAATACAAATTTGAACTCCTCCTAGCCAAATACACTTTTGCACATAAAGAAAACAAACATAAACCTATCTCGCCTTATCTACCTAGTACTCACTATTCTGAACTTATAAGAGCCTGTATTGGAGAGATTGGAGAGAAACCTGGTTGCATATCTGGTCCCTCTGAGCCCCCAGAGTGAACAACAACCAAAAACTAGCAGCACACACAAAAACATCCCTCCCTCAAGATTTGAAATTATCCTGTCCCCTGAGTGGTCCTCTGGTCAGGTGACAGCCAGGCTCACTGATTTTATTAACCCTTTACAGGCAAAAGAGATATAAAGTACTTCTGTTCTATTAACTCCTCCTATCTGTTTATGACTCTCTCTCTCTCTCTCTCTCTCTCTGAAACACACACACACACACACACACTCTCTCTCTCTATAAGCCTATCTCTTTCTCTCTCACACACACACACACACACTCTGTAAGTCCATCTCCCTCTCACATGCGCACATACACACTGTAAGCCCATCTCTCTCTCTCTCTCTCTCTCTCTCTCTCTCACACACACACACACACACACACACACACACACACACTGTAAGCCCATCTCTCTCTCTTTTGCTGTCTCACACACACACTCTGTCAGACCACCTCTCTCTTGCTCTCTCTCTCACACACACAAACACACACACACACACTCTGTTAGCCCATCTCTCTCTCTCACACACACACACGAACTCTGTAAGCCCATATCATTCTGTCCCTCACACAGAAACTCTGTAACACCATCTCTCTCTCTCTCTCTCTCTCTCTCTCACACACACACACACACACACACACACACACACACACACACACACACTGGAAGCCGATCTCTCTCTCTCTCACACACTCTGTAAGCCCATCTCTCTCTCTCACACACACACACTCTCTGTAAGCCCATATCTTTCTGTCTCTCACACACACACACAAACTCTGTAACACCATCTCTTTCTCTCTCTCTCACATACAGACACAAACACTCTGTAACACCATCTCTCTCTCTCTTTCTCTCTCTCTCTCTCACACACACACAGACACACACACACACAGACACTCACACTGTAACCTCACCTCTCTCTCTCACACACTCTGAAAGCGCATATATTTCTCTCTCACACACTCTGTAAGCTGATCTCTCTCTCTCGCTCTCTCACACACTCTGTAAGCCCATCCCTCTCTCTCTCTCTCTCACACACACACACTCTGTAAGCCCATCTTTCTCTCGCTCTCACACACACACTCTGTAAGCCTATCTCTCACTTTCTCGCTCTCTCACACACACACACTCTGTAAGCCCATCTCCCTCTCTCTCTCACACACATGCATGCACACACTCTGTAGGCCCATCTCTCTCTCTCACACACACGCACTGTAAACCCATCTCTCTCTCTCACACACACACACGCACACTCTGTAAGCCCATCTCCCTCTCTCTCTCTCTCTCACACACACACACACACACACTCTGTAAGCCCATCTCTCTCTCTCGCTCTCTCATACACACACTCTGTGAGCCCATCTCTCTCTCTCTCTCTCTCTCTCTCTCTCACACACACACACACACACACTCTGTAAGCCCATCTCTCTCTCTCTCGCTCTCTCTCTCTCTCTCACACACACACACACACACACTCTGTAAGCCCATCTCTCTCTCTGTCTCTCACACACACACTCTGTAAGCCCATCTCTCTCTCTCTCACACACACACACACTCTGTAAGCCCATCTCTCTCTCTCTCTCTCACACACACACACACACACTCTGTAAGCCTATCTCTCTCTCTTTTGCTGTCTCACACACACACTCTGTAAGACCACCTCTCTCTTGCTCTCTCTCTCACACACACAAACACACACACACACACTCTGTTAGCCCATCTTTCTCTCTCACACACACACACGAACTCTGTAAGCCCATATCATTCTGTCCCTCACATAGAAACTCTGTAACACTCTCTCTCTCTCACACACACACACAAACACACATACACTGGAAGCCGATCTCTCTCTCACACACACACACACTCTGTAAGCCCATCTCTCTCTCTCACACACACACACACTCTGTAAGCCCATATCTTTCTGTCTCTCACACACACACACAAACTCTGTAACACCATCTCTTTCTCTCTCTCTCACATACAGACACAAACACTCTGTAACACCATCTCTCTCTCTCTTTCTCTCTCTCTCTCTCACACACACACAGACACACACACACACAGACACTCACACTGTAACCTCACCTCTCTCTCTCACACACTCTGAAAGCCCATATATTTCTCTCTCACACACTCTGTAAGCTGATCTCTCTCTCTCGCTCTCTCACACACTCTGTAAGCCCATCCCTCTCTCTCTCTCTCTCACACACACACACTCTGTAAGCCCATCTTTCTCTCGCTCTCACACACACACTCTGTAAGCCTATCTCTCGCTTTCTCGCTCTCTCACACACACACACTCTGTAAGCCCATCTCCCTCTCTCTCTCACACACACGCATGCACACACTCTGTAGGCCCATCTCTCTCTCTCACACACACGCACTGTAAACCCATCTCTCTCTCTCTCACACACACACACACACTCTGTAAGCCCATCTCTCTCTCTCGCTCTCTCATACACACACTCTGTAAGCCCATCTCTCTCTCTCTTGCTCTCTCACACACACACAGACACATTCTGTAAGCCCATCTCTCTCTCTCTCTCTCTCTCTCTCTCACACACACACTCTGTAAGCCCATCTCTCTCTCTGTCTCTCACACACACACACTCTGTAAGCCCATCTCTCTCTCTCTCACACACACACACACTCTGTAAGCCCATCTCTCTCTCACTCTCTCACACACACACTCTGTAAGCCCATCTCTCTCTCTCTCACACACACACACACTGTAAGCCCATCTCCCTCTCTCTCTCTCTCTCTCTCACACACACACACACACACACTATGTAAGCCCATCTCTCTCTCTCGCTCTCTCACACACACACTCTGTAAGCCCATCTCTCTCTCTCACACACACACTCTGTAAGCCCATCTCTCTCTCTCTCTCTCACACACACACACACACACACACACTCTATAAGCCCATCTCTTTTTCTCGCGCTCTCACACACACACACTCTGTAAGCCCATCTCTCTCTCTCTCTCTCTCTCTCTCTCTCTCTCTCTCACACACACACACACACACACACACTCTGTCTGACAGGCATTGGGCTGTGGGGTTCCCTCCTGTAGCCGCGCAGGCTGGAGCCTGCTCCTCCTGTGACAGGCAGGGGCTGGTGCAGAGCATGGCAGGACCTGGAGATGACATGTCCCCTAATGGCAGGACCCTTTCACAGCAAGGGCAGCACCTCCCCACGGTAGCACAGACCCACCTACTCCTCCTGCTTTCTCCTGACACCAGCCCTACACTTCCCGGCACCACCTCATGGCAACTTCTGTTTCCAGACTCGCACCAGAAATGGGAACTCTGGGCCAGGCCTGGCTCACCACTTCCTGATCACCCCCCTCCTGCTCTGCAAGATGGTTAACGGGGGGATGGGAAGAACCCAGGACTCCTGGCTCCCAGCCCCATCTGTACTAATGTACCAGACCCCACTCTAACCCCAGCGCTGGGAATGGAACCCAGGAGTCCTGGCTCCCAGCCTCTCTTTCTCTAACCACTAGACCGCACTCCTGCCCTTCTCGGGAGCCAGGACTCCTGGGTTCTATCCCCAACTCTGGGAGTAGACTGGGGTCTAGTGGTTAGAGCAGGAGGAGCCAGGACTCCTGTGTTTTATTCTCAGTGCTGCAGTTTGACCCTGGGCCTCAGTTTCTCCTCCTACTTTTTGGGTATGTAGCCTGTAAACTCTCTGGGGCATGGTCTGTCTCTCGCTGTGTCTGAACAGCGCCTGGCCCAACGGGGCCCTGATATCAGCTGGGGCAGAGATTGTCTCTGTGTCTGTCATAAACAGATAGCTAAGGGTTAATGTTCTTTTACCTGTAAAGGGTTAACAAGGGGAACCAAACACACCAGACCGGAGGACCAATCAGGAAACAAGACTTTTTCAAATCTGGGTGGAGGGAAGTTTTGGGTGTGAGTTCTTTGTTCTTTGTTCTTTGTCTTGGTTTGGTGACCCTCTCGGCTCTGAGAGTGATCTTTCTATCTCCAGGTTTTCTAATCTTCTGTTTCCAAGTTGTAAGTACAAGGATAGTAAGACAATAGGTTTTTTGTTTTGTTTTTTGTATTTACATGTGTGTAGTTGCTGGAATGTGTTAAATTGTATTCTTTTAAGCAATTGACCCTGTATATTGTCACCTTGATACAGAGACCATTTTATGTCTTTTTTCTTTCTTTTGATATAAAGCTTTCTTTTTAAGACCTGTTTGAGTGTTTTTCACTGGTTAAGGCTAAGAAACGAAGGGAGGGGGAAAATCTCTTGGTGTTAGATTTACTAAACCTGACTTTGCATACCCTCTGGGTGAGGGGGGAGAAAGATTAGATCTCTCGGTACTTGTGTTTCAAGGACTTGAAGCAGGGAATCTCCCAGAGTACCCAGGGCGGGGAAATCTGGGAGGAGGTAAAGAGGGTGGAATCCCTTTGTTTAGATTCACGGAGCTTGAATCTGTATATCTCTCCAGGAACCCAGGGAGGGAACACCTGGAGGGGAAGAGGGAGAAGGGAAGTGGGTTATTTCCCTTTGTGGTGAGACTCAGGGCATCTGAGTCTTGGGGGTTCCCCAGGGAAGGTTTTGGGGAGACCAGAGTGAGTCAGACACTGGAATTTTTCTGGCTGGTGGCAGCGATATCAGATCCAAGCTGGTAATTAAGTTTGGAGGTTTCATGCTAGCTTCTCATGTTCTGAACTCTAAGGTTCAGATCTGAGTAGGAAAGTTGTGACAGTGTCTGTGCAGCTCACGGCAAAATGTGGGCCTTGATTCTGCCCTGGTCTTTGTAGGTGCTGCTGTTGTACAGATAAATAATCATAATACTAGAAGCTGTGGCAGTGCGTGAGTGCACCACCATTGCCATGCAACGGCTAAATGTGATTCTTATCCCTGTGATCCCCACCCGTACGCCCTTTCTTCCCCCCCAGCTCCCCGATTCTCCACCCATGAGCCCCTTGTGCTACTGCCCTTGTCAACGGCAGCACAGAAAGCTGCCCAGCCCTAGTGCCAAAAGAAGAAGATGTGTGTGTGTGTGGGGGGGAGGCTTTGCAAAAATCGGTCACACCAATAGGAAACCACACCCAGCAATTTGTGACTTCACTTCCCAAAATTAGACACACACACACACACACACACACACACACACACACACACACACAGCCACCTTTGCCAATGCACCACCTCACCTCGTCCAGGGAGGTCTAGGCGCGGAGCTCTGTGTGGGAGCGGCGATGGACGGCACCATCAAGGTAGATTCAGGAGATGATCACAGGAGATTTGGTCTTTAGGGTGCGCTAGAGTTCTCCTTTGCTCCATGCTGAGGTTCTGTTTTTCTGCTGGGGCTGTTTTTCTTTGCCCCCACCCCCTTTTTAGGACTGCTCTTTTCTTCAGGTTATTCTAGCATCATTTCACTCCTGTAGGCTAGTCTGGTCTGAGAGGAGCTGCCTGACTCCTTTGTTCTCCTTTTCCCTGCTTGTAGCCCTTGCTGCGTTTGCTGTGCCCACTGGCAGCTGCTTCAACACAATTAGTTTTTTTTTAAAGCCTTAAAGAGTCCTGTGGCACCTTATAGAATAACAGACATCATCAGATGCATTTGGGTATTCACCCACGAAAGCTCATGCTCCAATACGTCTCTTAGTCTATAAGGTGCCACAGGACTCTTTGCTGCTTTGACAGATCCAGACTCACACGGCTACCCCTCAGATACTTGAAATTTCGTTTTTTGCTTGAGCCTTGTTACAGTCTTGACCTTCACAACATTCTCTGGCAAAGAGTTCCACAGGTTGACGGTGCGTTGTGTGAAGAAATACTTCCTTTTCTTTGTTTTAAACCTGCTGCCTAGTAATTTCATTTGGTGACCCCTAGCTCTTGTGGTATGAGAAGAAAGAATGAACACTTCCTTCTTATTTTCTCCACACTAGTCATGGTTTTATAGACCTCCTTTGTATCCCCTTTTAGTCGTCTCTTTTCCCAGCTGAGAAGTCCCAATCTCATTAATCTCTTCTTCTACAGAAGCTGTTCCATAGCCCCTCAGCATTCTTGTTGCTCTTTTTTCTGAATCTTTCCACTTCCAATATATCTTTTTTTTTTCAGATGGGGCAACAAAGAACCTCAACTCTATCAACTCACAAAAAGCTCCCAAGACATAACAATATTTTCTCATAAAGAAACCAAAACTCTGGACATTTCAATGACTTGGAAAAAAAAACTGCTTTCAAGAAATATCACCAGAGTAAAAGTCTTTCTGCTTGTCTAACCAAAACAGTCTCCTCAAAAGGAGATGCACCAATCTTGGAGACACTGCAATATGAGGTCAATGTATGGGGTGGACAGAGCAAGCTCCTAGTCCAGCCCCCTGTTTGGAAAACCAATGGAATATACAGTCCTTAAATTAAGGACATATCAGATATTCAACTGATAAGAACAAATACAGATTTAAAAGTTTATTAGAGAGTGTTTAAAAATAAATGATACAAAGAGTTTGAAGTGTCAGTTCTCAGTCATTAGTGGGAACATACAGAGTATATGGGGATGTTGGTATTTTGGTATTGTACAGCACATAACATATATGGACTGCAACGTCCCCAATGTGGGGTGTTCGGTGGGTGAGATCAGGATACAGTCAAGCAGTAGTGGGGGTACATCACTCATACATACAAGGAGCTATAGTTAATTGTAAGTATAAATAAGCAGGCTGGGTAATGGGGACAGAATGACCCTCACATGGTGGAGTTTGGTTCTGTTGGTTCAGAGTTTAGCACGTATAGTCCAGCGGGGGGGGGGGGGGTTACAGTTCCTTACACAATGTTTTCACTCCTCTTAACCAGAAGGCCAAGAAGCAATGCTAAGACTCTACTAAGACTCTATGATGTACATGCACCCCTGCCCCCACTGTGGTCCCTGCCCCCACCGCTTTCGACCTCACCATGATGAGCTCCCAGACATGCAACGGACACCCTAACTAGGTAACTCTAAGTGAGGCTCACTTCCCCAAAATGACTCCAGTGGAAGAATTCAAAGCAAGGCCCCTTAACACACAATTCTGTTCAAAGACGGTTCCCTTTACACTCCTAATGTGCACAAACCCACCCACTGACCTGTGACTAGCAATCTCTCACTGTTAACTCTGTCATAACATTTTTTTCCCAGATCTGGACCTTAGCGTCCAAAATATGGGTGTTAGCATGAAAACCTCCAAGCTTAGTTACCAGCTTGGACCTGGTAATTGCTGCCACCAGCTAGGAATTATACAGTGCCTAGCTCACTGTGGTCTCCCCAAAACCTTCCCTGGGGGACCCCCAGACTCAGATGCCTTGAGTCTTACAACAAAGGGAAATAACCCCCTCCCCTTGTTCCCTTGTTACTTCCTCCCAGGCTCCCCTCCCTGGACGACCCTAGGAGATTCCCTGCTTCCAGTCCTGGAAACACAAGTACCGAGAGATCTAATCTCTCTCCCCCTCACCCAGAGGGTATGCAAAGTCAGGCTTAGTAAATCTAACACAAAGAGATTTTTCCCCCTGACTTCTTCCTCCCACCAATTCCCTAGTGAGCTGCAGACTCAATTCCCTGGAGTCCCCACTAAAGAAAAACTCCAACAGGTCTTAAAAAGAAAGCTTTATCTAAAAAGAAAGAAAAAGGACATTAAAAATAGGCTCTGTATCAGGGTGACAATATACAGGGTCAATTGCTTACAGGAAAAAAATGAATAAACAGCCTTATCCAAAAAGAATAAAATTTAAAACATTCCAGCAGCTACAGACATGTAAATACAAAAGAAAACAATATAAACCTATTGTCTTACTATCCTTGTACTTACAACTTGGAAACAGAAGATTAGAAAGCCTGGAGATAGAAAAATCACTGTCAGAGCCGAGAGAGGGACCAGACCAAGAACAAAGGTCTCACACCCAAAACTTCCCTCCACCCAGATTTGACAAAGTCTTGTTTCCTGATTGGTCCTCTGGTCAGGTGTTTGGTTCGCTGTGTTAACCCTTTACAGGTAAAAGAACATTAACCCTTAGCTATCTGCTTATGACAAACTCATAGAGCAAAACAGGGCAAAGCAAGCCTATGCAAGTGCTATACCGCAACCCCAATGCTCTTGTCTGCTCCTGCCCACAAAACTACCTCAAACATGCAGTCAATGGCATCAAATCAATTCCTTGCCATGGTAGGGCCTCAGGCACTAGTGCACCTCAGTCCCTCTGAGGTGATAAGCTCCTTCTGGCCTTAAATGCTAGGAATGTGACTCAAAGGGCCACGACTTTCCTCCTCTTCTGCGCCTATGAACTATCCCTCATCTGGACAAAAAGTTTACAGAGACTGTTTACTAAGTTAAAACAGTGGCATTTTCCAAAGGGGAAAGGGATGGCAAATTTCTCTTCTGTAGGGAAATGAGGGAACAAATGATCCAAACTGTGCACTCCATTCTGGAAGGTATACTAAGGAGAGCGGTTTAAGAACCTACACAGATTAGACTAAGAAAGCAGCTGTTTGACCTCCAAACAATGAGACGGTAAAATCTGCAGGAGCAGCCTTTCAACTCAGAGGCCTAATAAGATGTTACTAATAACTAACCAAAGAGATACAAATGACTCAAAACCCTACTCTTAGTACAGACCGAATGGTAACACCGACACCACCACATTTCTTGGCTGCTCTTCAACCATCATATCTCCCCATAGGGAGGTCCAGCGTTCTCGGAGGTCATTACTGCAATAACAGGGCGATGCATGCAGTGGATGGAGCAAGCTGCCATTCCATCTCCCTAGTCCAAAAATCAGTTCAATAAATAGTCCTCAGTTAGAGGAAGGATCAGTTATTAAAGTGCTAAGAACAGATGTAACATTTTGATTCAAGCTAATCCTCTACATAATGTCAGGTTTCAGAGCAGCAGCTGTGTTAGTCTGTATCCGCAAAAAGAACAGGAGTATTGTGGCACTTTAGAGACTAACAAATTTATTTCAGCATGAGCTTTCGTGGGCTACAGCTCACTTTTCTGGATGCACAGAATGGAACTCAGAGACAGGAGATATTTATACGTACAGAGAACATGAAAAGGTGGAAATATGCATCCTCTACATAATGCATAAATTACCCCAAAATAGCAAGTTTGGTTTAAAAATACATAAAAAGCACGTAGACAGATACTTGGTGAAATCTAAGTCTAGAACACACAACCAATTTGGGGATTGTGCCCTACTTCTTAATTGTCTGCCCTGAGGTCAGCACTCGCAGTCATGAGCTAAGCCAGACAGCTCAAGCCCTCTCATGGAGCAGGAACTGGTTAGCAAATAGGAAACAAAGGGTAGAAATAAATAGTCAGTTTTTACAACAGAAAGGGGGAAATAGCAGGCTTCTAAAGTATGAGATGAGACTACAGACATTGGTCAGTTTAGACAAGAGATGACTGAGGAGGGATACGATACAGCATTGGTTCTCAACCAGGCATCTGCCAAAAGAAACCTGGGCTTGACCCACCTCAGCAGGCCACCAAGCCTGCATGCCTTATATGCGGGATGGGGGAGGATGAAGGAGGGGCACAACAAAAAATTGCAGCATCGCTGCAGAAGAGAGAGCTCTCCCCCTGCCATCATCTGTAAGGGTTACCTCACAGCCACTGACTCCCCAAACAGGCAGCAGCTAGCCAAGAAGACACACCACTGCTCTGTTCAAGTAAGAAAAGTCTAACCACCATTCTTTCTTTCCACAACAAGAGGTAACAGCCTCACAAAATTGGGTAGAAGCTCATAAATGATGTTTTCCAAGGAAATTGTTGGCTTAAAAAAGGAGGGAAGAAGAAAGGAGTAAAAAAAAATTATACAATCTGAAGAGCAACCAGAGCAAACTGCAGAGGCACTGCCAGGGCACACGTGCCTTCTGCTCATTCAGGGTGACTACACTGACAGCCCACTAAACCTCTCGCTTTTAGAGGAAATTTAATTGAACTGATTTAAATCCCGAGTTTGATCATCTGAACGAGGGACATTGGGAGCAAAACCAGCCCCTTGACCAGCGACTCGCTTTGCTGCATGCAATGCACTGTGGGTATGGAAATAAGAGTTCCCAGTGGCCCCTGCTGCTCAAAGGAGTCTTTTCTCAGGGCTGCCCCTGCTCGTTCCCCAGCTGGACAGAGAGTGGGATGGAGGCGGGAAGCTGCTCTCCTGAGACAGTCCCACTGCCGCCCAGGCACATGGAGAACAAAGCTTGACCAGGAAGCTAGAGAGCACTCAGCTCCCTTCTGCATTAGCAGGCTAAAACCCAGAGCAAATGCACACACCTTTGCAAAGAAACAAGAGCCGGGATCTCCAACAAATATCAACATTTTATCAAGATGATCAAAAAAAACAAGTATGGTACAGAATTTAGGCATAATACTTTCTGGTGATCAGGGAATAACATACAGATTATCAAGGGGGTGCAAAATTCAGTTTAAGATCAGGTGGCAGAAGGAATACATAATCTGCAATAACCCCAATTGAGGGTAAAAGTTTATCAGGTCAATGTACAGCCACTGAGCTAGGAGAGTATGTTGTTCATATGATAGCTAAGATCAGGTGTGGAGTAGCACAAGTGGATACAATGATGAGGATATATTGACCCTCATTTGGTGAGATTTAACGTTCACTGTTTTTTAATCATTGCCACAATATATAGTGTAAGCAGGGTCAGAATGAACTCTACCCTGCCATCTGTTGTAAAGGCCTTTTGGGGCTGATGTTATTTGCATGGTTACACCCACTCCAGATTGCATGATGGGAGTGCATGTCCAAACAGACATTTCACCTGCTGTGGGATCCCCAGGCTCTTTGTTATTGGGACAGGCGTAATCAAGTGTATTTTCCAGTTTATTTTGACTCAAGGACAGAATAACTGTACCTGACATTTGAGGGGGTGAGAGCTTTGCCCTTCCCTGAAAAGTACTCACCATTAAGATTATGGGGTCAAAAACCCAAAGCCCCAGAGAAGGAGAAATGGATGCTTGTTCCCAGTGTGTAAATGTTGCTTTCATTCCTGCTGTCCATGAAGTTGTTTTTGAATCTATTAGAGTTATTAGTTACTGGCACTAAATTTGAGCATTAGGTCTCTTGTCATAGTATGTTTTGGTACTGATAGATAAAAGTCTGCTCCATGCGTGGTGTTATGGAGTGAGGTAAAAAATGCTAGTTGGACAGGTGGTGCATGGACCCCAAAAGTCATCCAACACCCCACCCCACCCACAGAGTCCAGAAGTTAATTTGCAAAATTATCTTGAAGCCTGAGTGGAAAGATGTGTCTGAATGCCTCATCCCACCATGATGTTTCATAGCTGACTTCACTGCCAGGCACTCAGCACTACATCTTTACAACTATCAGTTTATAAGTGAGGGCAGAGTCAGCCACCCGAAGTATGTCTGAAGGACATAAATCCACACCATGTAGAGGTCAAGCATAGGAATTTATTACACACAGCACTGACGGAGTGTCACCTGGTTCATTAGGCTCAGAGACACTGTCAATCAATTGATTACAATATAATATATAGATTTTCCATGGGTGGGGGAAAGTGATGGGGTAGGCAGTTCCACACCCCGGGATAGGTTTTGCTGCAAGACAAGATAGCACATTAGCCAATGGTTAACAAGATACATACTGCTTCCAACCATGGTCTCAAGTTAGCAAGTTAACATTTAATACTTTGATGAAATGTTATTAGTATAAAATATCTATGTTGAATTCTGATTTGGGGTCCATAGGAATGGAGCAACTCCTTTGATTGTCCAGTGGGTACATTCCTAGGGGTTAAAGCAAAGAAACAGTGAAAGTATATGGCAATACAGATTAACCCGTTTATGTCTTAAGGCAGGCATTGGTCCCTGGGAAGGGAGGTGAGAGGCTGCCATATCTTATACTGACATGTGCCAATTATCATAAACTCAAGGTTGGATCTGTGGGAAGAACGTTCCCTACAGAAGAGACTGACACAATAGGAACAGGGATCCTTTGTTCAATTTGCAACTCTGAATAAGACACAATTATTTAGTTCTTAGCTCCAACACCTGGCAATTTGCTGACCAGGCTTATTTTAGCAAACCAAGCTGACCTGTTTACACCAGCTTTCTCTTAGCTAATCACTATTTGCTAGGCCTCTGGTCTTTGGGTCTGGGAAAGAGCTGGCACAATCCATATACCAGGTTATTATATAAAATGCAGGTGGATTTTAACCCCTCAGTGTCTGACGCTTAGAACCAAACATCACTGATTTGAGTTCAGGAGCACAGAACAACACTCCTAACAGACTGAAAATCAGCTCTGTTTTAAAAACAGAAAAAACATAAAACCAACATCTAGGGCCATAAGCCCCCATCTATCTATCTAATACCCATATTCAGCCTCATTCTCATTATGGAAACCCATGTCCCTTGCCTAGTGAGTGTCATATAGATTAGGGCGAGGCCCTCAATCATGCCATGCCAAGTACTGTTCTACTGTCCTTCATTCATATAACCAGGAGAACTACACTGGACTCTCTCCAATTTGTCCACATCCCTTCTCATGTGGGTCCCAATCCCAAACGTACTCACATTTCACCCCAATGGCTCCAAAATGCTGGCTTTTAATATGCAAATAGGATGTTGCCATGGTCAGGTCACCCCCGAGCTCTCCAGTGGAGCCTGCTGGCAGAGAATAAGGTGAAAATTAGCCAGGACATCGCTCAGTCAATTCCCTGTGCTCCCAGCAGGTGGTATTGGAAAGCTCCAGGATCGCTCACTTCCCTTTCTCTCATCAGCTTCAGGCCCCAGGGTTACAAATGCACAAACCAGTTGGGATTGTAACCACAGAACATCCCTTCTGCCCTGGGCTCAAGGAGCGTGGGGTGTGGGGCTGCTCTGAGAGAACGGACTTGCTCACTTGGGATGTTAGTGCAAAGATACAATTTCAATTTCTCTTAGAGAAATTTGAGGGCAATTTATATTTGGTAAAAATCTTATTTAGTGGAAGAAAAGCTGCAGTGACAGCCTGGTTACTGGGGTGAAAAACACTTTCCTCCTGGGAGAAACAAGACGTTAGAATTAGAAATTTACATTGTTTGTTCCAGTCTTGGCATAGGTTTAATATTGCTTCTGTGTTAGGTTTATTTCAGGCTGTGACCGTTTTGATTTATTGGGTTTTTTTTGGGTTCTTTTTAGTTGGAGTGGAGCAATACCAGTTTTGACACCGTTCTGCATGCTTTATACAGATTTGGCCAGTATTCAATTCCTTTCTAGCAGGGTGTATTTATTGTATGTTCATTTATCATCCTGCTGTTGCACACTTTTCTGATAAAATGTTGAAATTAATAAATTTGTGGCATTTGTATGTTTTTATTTTCAAAAACCAAGTTTTCCTTAATGTTTGGGTTTAAATTAAGCACTGGTTTTGGTTTCAATTTTTTTTTGTCTAGGTTTTGGTTTCTGATGGGATATTTAAGAGGATTTTGGAATAAATTCTAAAATTTGCATAGATTTAGATTATTTAGAGTAAACCCTGTTTATTATTTTATTTTAATAAAGGTTGTATTGCTGGAACCCCTGGACAGGGGGTAGAGGAGATGAGTGGGAGGGTCTTGGGGCTCCGCAGCAGAGAGCCCATTCGAGGATGATCCCCCAGGGAAGGCTGGAAATCAGGGTCCCCCTCACCAGAATAAAGTCCCCAGGAAGGACTGACTGAGACTGGTGCGAGGGGTTAGTTTGTTAGCATGGCCCCCCACACAACCACTGCCACTAGCTCCGCGGCTCCCAGGAGGGGTAAAGGGAGGTGCCCCCTAGACAAGCTGTGGGGCTGGGAAGTGGGTGACAGCGGGAGCACCTGGCCCTCAAGGCTGAGACTCGCCAACTCATCACAGCAGTGACTGTGCAAAGTGCCACCAGCTCCTGTGTGTCTGCACCCCCCCGCTGCATTCTGAGGGGGATCTGGTGACTGCAGCCCCCTCCCCTGCTGCACCCTGGGAGGGTGTCTGGTGACTGCAGCCCCCTCCCCGCTGCATCCTTGTGGGGGTCTGGTTCTGCAGCCCCCTCCCCGCTGCACCCTGGGAGGGTCTGGTCCCCGCTGCACCTGGGGGCGGGGACTTCTAGTCACTGCAGCCCCCCACCCCGCTACACGCGGGGGTGGGGTCTGGTCCCTGCTGCACCCTGGGGGGGGGGTCTGGTGACTGCAGCTCCCTTCACTGCATCCTGCTGGGGGGATCTAGTCACTGCAGGCAGCCGCCACCCTCGCACTCACACATGGGGGGCGGCGGAGCTTTTTTCTTGCGCTCCGATAGGTCAGCGCTCTGTTTCCTCTTCCTATTGGCTGTGTTGGGAGGGGCGGAGCTTCCCGGGGGGAGGGGGGCGTCCGCGGCCCCGAAGAGGCTCCTGAGCAGCACGTGGCGCAGCCCGGAGCGCGAATGGGTAAAGGCGGCGGCGGGGGCCGGAGCTGCCCAAACTCCCCCCCGGCCCCCAAACACCCCCCACCCCCGAACACCCCCTGCCCCCTCCCCAAAAGCGTCCAGCCCCCCCATCTACCTCCCACAACCCCTCCTCCACCCCCCGCCCCCTCCCCAAACACCTCCCACCCCGTCTAATACCCCCACCCTCGAACACCCCCTGCCCCCTCCCCAAATGCGTCCAGCCCCCCTTTCTACCTCCCACAACCCCTCCTCCACCCCCCGCCCCCTCCCCAAACACCTCCCACCCCGTCTAATACCCCCCACCCCCGAACACCCTCTGCCCCCTCCCCAAATGCGTCCAGCCCCCCATCTACCTCCCACAACCCCTCCTCCACCCCCCGCCCCCTCCCCAAACACCTCCCACACCAATACCCTCCACCCCCGAACACCCCCTGCCCCCTCCCCAAATGCGTCCAGCCCCCCATCTACCTCCCACAACCCCTCCTCCACCCCCGCCCCCTCACCAAACACCTCCCACCCCGTCTAATACCCCCACCCCCGAACACCCCCTGCTCCCTCCCCAAATGCGTCCAGCCCCCCTTTCTACCTCCCACAACCCCTCCTCCACCCCCCGCCCCCTCCCCAAACACCTCCCACCCCGTCTAATACCCCCACCCCCGAATACTCCCGCCCCCTTTCCCCAAATATGTCCAGTCCCCCCATTCTATCTCCCACACCCCCTCCTCCACCCCCCGCCCCCTCCCCAAACACCTCCCACCCTGTCTAATACCCCCCACACCCGAACACCCCCTGCCCCCTCCCCAAATGCATCCAGCCCCCGTTTCTACCTCCCACAATCCCTCCTCCACCCCCCGCCCCCTCCCCAAACACCTCCCACCCCATCTAATACCCCCACCCCCGAATACTCCCGCCCCCTTTCCCCAAAAGCGTCCAGCCCCCCCTACCTCCCACAACCCCTCCTCCACCCCTCGCCCCCTCCCCAAACACCTCCCACCCCGTCTAATACCCCCAACCCCGAATACCCCCGCCCCTTTCCCCAAATACGTCCAGCCCCCCCATTCTACCTCCCACACCCCCTCCTCAACCCTCCGCCTCCTCCCCAAACACTTCCCCCCGTCTAATACCTCCCACCCCCGAATACCTTCTGCCCCCTCCCCAAATGCGTCCAGCCCCCCTTCTACCTCCCACACCCCCTCTTCCACCTCCCGCCCCTCCCCAAACACCTCCCCCCGTTTAATACCCCCTGCCCCCTCCCCAAATGCGTCCAGCCCCCCATTCTACCTCCCACACCCCCTCTTTAGTCCCCTGCCCCCTCCCCAAATGCATCCAGCCCCCCCTTCTACCTCCCACACCCCCTCCTCCACCCCCTGCCCCCTCCCCAAATGCGTCCAGCCCCCCCTCTTCTACCTCCCACACCCCCTCTTCTGCCCCCGCCCCCTCCCCAAATGCGTCCAGCCCCCCCTCTTCTACCTCCCACATACTGTCTTCCACCCCCCGCCCCCTCCCCAAATGCCTTCCACCCCCATCTAGCTCCCCACCCCCAAATACCTCCTCCCTCATCTACCCCCATCCCCCCAAATACCTCTCACCCCCCTCTTCTACCCCACCCCCAAACACCTCCCCTCCTCCCCTTCTCCAATCCCTGCGCCCCGCCCCCGAGATACCTCCCAGACCAGAACATAATATGGAAAAAAGCAGGGTTTTGTCCTAAACATAAGGCCAGCAAGCATTCACAGTAGAAAGTCGAGGAACATCACCACCAATTAATTTTTGAAATGGGCTCTGTAGCCAGGACATGATTTCACTGAATTGATGCCTTGCAGACTGAATTGTGTTTGAATACCTCTTCATGCTGCGTATTTAAACCACCCTCTTGTCTCGTGTTGGTTTTTTGCTTTGTTTTTTATTTAATAGAATCATGTTTTACTTTTAATTGTGTTAGCAGATAAAGTGAAATCCACAAATCAATGTGTAAGGTTAGGCTGATAAAGAATTATGCAATGTTTGTATAAAGTGCAGTTTTAAAAATGTGGTTATAATATTTTCTGTGTTTAATTCCATTTTCTTCATACTGTTTTTGCTGTATACTATTAAATTACAAAACCCTTCTCTGTTAAAAGAACATTCATGTTATGAAGTCAAATACTTAAAAGTTAGCAAATGCCAGAATTTGAAGGCTGCCCAAGCATCTAATAAAAACATTTCAGCCCCCTTTACTTCCCAGTGCATGAGAAACTAATATTGTCCCAAACCCAGGGATAAAACTTTTAGGCAAATAGGTTAAATATATACAAATATGTAATATGTTGGTCTGGATGACTACAACATTAGAGAAGGGAGCTCGGACATAAATCCTGTCCACTGCAGAGATTCTATGGGAATTTTCCCAAGAGAGTTTTCATCCTTCAGATAGATCTTAGTGTAAAATTGCTTGATTGGTTGCCTTTCAGAGCCAAGTCTTCATGAACAAGCTATCGCAATTGATCCATCACACAGAGGAAAGTAGTACCTTAGAGGCCTTTCTGAACTTGTGATTGCTGTTTCAGTTCCACTACATGGTCAGCGGATATCCTGTCTCAGAAGCAAAGCTGTCGTTATGTTCAGTACAGTGTCTGTGCTTTGAAATAAATCAAAGGCCTTCATGGAGGTTTCTCATTGATTTTACAAGAAATGATGAGAGAAATCATGCTCTTCTTGGCTGACATTCACATGTCAGGGTGTGTACATTAATTAGCGGTTTGTGGTTATATAAAAATGAAGCTAAGATAATCAAAAGAAATAATTCTTTTAACTATAATTAATGATCAAATTAATTCAAATAGTTTGGAGAATAAGAAAGGCACATTATCCAATTGACTATGCTACTGAAGCTGCTAAAAGTTTTCTTGTGCTAAAAATACAGTGAGATTTGATATTAAATTAGAAATGTGACCAAACACCGGTTGTAAGGTGCCAAGTAAACCGTTGGTGCTATCTGAATAATAATTAGGGCTCCGTGTCTGTCACGTAGGTTGCAGAAGTCACAGATTCCGTGAGTTTACATGACTCTGCAGGAGCCAGTGTGGCTGATCCCAGGGCCGCCAAGCAGCTGGGTCCTTGGCCAGCCGCTCAGGTAGCCCCCAACACAGCCACACAGGCTGCTGCTGGAGTGGCCCTGGGGATAGCCACAGCAGCCGCCTCTCTGGCAGCTCTCAGCAGTGATCCTGGGGTGACTGGAGCAGCCGTGGTCCACTGACCCAGGCAATGGTCCCTGGGTAGCCAGCCAGAGCAGCCGCAGCTTGTGGCAGCGGTGCTGCTGGCCCCAGGTGCCTCCCCCTGGCCCCTCCTCACAGTGGCCCCCTTGTGCCCCCCAACATCATCCCCCCAAGATTTAATCACAGCTATTTTTAGTATAAATCATGGATCGGTCGGGGGGGTGAATTTTTCTTCATTGCCTTTGACCTGTCTGTGATGTCTACTAGAAATACCCATGACTAAATCAGAGCCTTAATAATAATCCCAGAGAGAAACTGATTTTGATTAGAAAACTGACAGCCTCAGTCTCAGATGCCAATTTTATCAGGGCACTTCCCTTTTCAGTTTAAGATGAATAATTGTTGTAGGGTCATTACAGAGAATAATATCACAAAATATCTTTTTTTTTCTTTTAAGAATCCTGACAAAAATTCCCAGTTTGCAGCTCAAACGATCAATAATAAAATGATAGTTCAGGGGGAGATTTTTTTTAGAGAGAGGGGCCAAATCCTGGGACTTCTCATCTCACAAAAGTGAGCAGGATGTAGCTGGCTACCCTTTTTTCCTGTGCGTTACCAGGATCCATTCCTCAGCTGGACTGCAGCATTTGGCCCTCAGTTGTACACTCGTGGATGGTGGCTCTGGGACCAAATGCATCTCTGGTGTAATTCCACTGCAGTCAGTGAAGTTACACTAGATTAAATTGATCCATGAAGCCTAATTGTTACCTCAGAAACATCAGTTCTCAAGTCAGTGGGGGTTATTTATGGATTTCTAAGGATATGGTAAAAAAAATGGCGTCACTGAGAGATGAAGATAACCACTGTGAAACATATAAATCCCTGGAATGCATTTTGATTATAGAGGGTAAGAAAGAAGGTCCTCTTTCCCCCCACCTCCCATCTGCACATACAGACCACTGTTGCTTAAGTGCACAGTCCACAGCTGAGCATTTGCAACATAAAACAGAGAGACTGTCACTGGTATTCCTAGAACCCTGATGAGTCACACAGGTACACCTGGGGAGCTATTCTGTAGTGTACATCTGTCTCCCTTTAACCTTTGTAGTGAACATCTGATTATGTAAATGGTGTTGACCCATCCGTGGGGTTGTGAAGGAATTTTCCCCTTGGTTAGTTTGGCAGACCCCCTTGGAGCTTTTCATCTTCCTGTGCAGCATGGGGCATGGGTCCCTTGCTGGTTTGAACTAGTAAATGGTAGCTGTTCTTTGGGTGCTTGCTCATGTCCATTGCACATTGTTTGTGTGCTCTCCACATGCACCGGTGTGGGACGTTTTTCCACCAGCAGTATCCATAGGGGACCTGCTCCGGCCCCCTCTGGAGTGGTGCCCGCATGGCACGGTATAGGGGGTGCTGCTGGTTCCCCCCCACTCTCAGTTCCTTCTTGCAGCCAGTGGTGGTGCATGGGATGTTTGCCGCTCTTACTAGCGTTGCTTAGGCTTTCTTCGTATGAACTAGAGTTCTTGTAAAGGCAGTGTTTTATAAGGACAAGGTCCAGCTGCAGCTCCACCCAGCCTTCCTACCAAAGCTGGTATCTTCCTACCACATGAGCCGGGACGGATTCCTGCCTGTGCTGTGTCGCAGGCCACACAAGACTGGACGTCCGGGGGGCCTTGGCTTGGCAGAGCTGTATTACAGTCTGTGTTTCTGTGCACTCCCACCCACCTCCACAGGAACTGCTGGGTCACCTAATGTGGAATGGACATGAGCAAGCACTGGACGAAGAAAGGACGGTTACCTGTTCCGTAACTGGTGTTCTTCGAGATGTGTTGCTCATGTCCATTCCATAACCCACCCTCCTTCCCCCCTGTCAGCGTTTCTGGCAAGAAAGAACTGAGGGTGGGGGCAGCTTCAAAGTTTACACAAATGCCTGTGTGGGCAGTCAGGCCATACTCCTGTCTCAGCAATCCAGTCTAGCTTGGGATCCTTGCTGCCCTGCTGTTGTCCTCCCCATGAGGTGATCAACTGAGGTTTATGTGGTAACAGAAAAAGCAGCAAAGAATCCTGTGGCACCTTATAGACTAACAGACGTTTTGGAGCATGAGCTTTCGTGGGTGAATACCCACTTCCTCAGATGCATGTAGTGGAAATTTCCAGGGGCAGGTATATATATGCTAGCAAGCAAGCTAGAGATAACAAGGTCAGTTCAATCAGGGAGGATGAGGCCCTGTTCTAGCAGTTGAGGTGTGAAAACCAAGAGAGGAGAAACTGGTTCTGTAGTTGGCAAGCCATTCACAGTCTTTGTTCAATCCTGAGCTGATGGTGTCAAATTTTCAGATGAACTGAAGCTCAGCAGTTTCTCTTTGAAGTCTGGTCCTGAAGTTTTTTTGCTGCAGGATGGCCACCTTAAGGTCTGCTATAGTGTGGCCAGGGAGGTTGAAGTGCTCTCCTACAGGTTTTTGTATATTGCCATTCCTAATGTCTGATTTGTGTCCATTTATCCTTTTCCATAGAGACTGTCCAGTTTGGCCGATCTACATAGCAGAGTGGCATTGCTGGCATATGATGGCGTATATTACATTGGTGGATGTGCAGGTGAATGAACCAGTGATGGTGTGACTGATCTGGTTAGGTCCTGTGATGGTGTCGCTGGTGTAGATATGTGGGCAGAGTTGGCATCGAGGTTTGTTGCATGGATTGGTTCCTGAGCTAGAGTTATTATGGTGCAGTGTGCAGTTACTGGTGAGAATATGTTTCAGGTTGGCAGGTTGTCTGTGGGCAAGGACTGGCCTGCCACCCAAGGCCTGTGAAAGTGTGGGATCATTGTCCAGGATGGGTTGTAGATCCTTGATGATGCGTTGGAGGGGTTTTAGCTGGGGGCTGTATGTGATGGCCAGTGGAGTCCTGTTGGTTTCTTTCTTGGGTTTGTCTTGCAGGAGGAGGCTTCTCGGTACACGTCTGGCTCTGTTGATCTGTTTCCTTATTTCCTTGTGCGGGTATTGTAGTTTTGAGAATGCTTGGTGGAGATTTTGTAGATGTCGGTCTCTGTCTGAGGGGTTAGAGCAGATGCGGTTGTACCTCAGTGCTTGGCTATAGACAATGGATCGCGTATTTCCCCATCTGGTTTGGGTACCAGAACCACTGGAGATGCCCATGCACTGGTAGATGAACGGATTATACCCATCTGTAGCATGTTCTGGATCTCCCGTTCTATAGCAGCTTGGGCATGAGGAGACACCCGGTAGGGTGGGGTTCTGATTTTCAAAAATAGGAGTCTAAAATGAGGCTTCTAACTGCTTACTAAATAAGTAGCCAGATTTTCCAAAATGCTGGACATCCTAAAGTCTCTGAATTCACGCCTGACGTTAGGCATCTGTTTCTGGAAATCTTGGCCTTGAGGCAAAATTCTGTCTGCTTTGCTCTGGGAGGTGTGATGCTGTTTCCCATGTCAGGTCTGTCTCCTTCTCCAGCGCCCAAACAACAGTGTCTGTTTAAAAGAACCAAGTTGCTCACACAGTTCTCTGTGACTTTCTCTGTTGCAGGATATGCTCATAATACATGAGAGAAGAACTCTTTCTATTGCGTGCTGCAGAGACAAAGATTTCTGCAATGAAAACCTTCACCCAGCGCTGCCACCTCTGAGAAATAGCGGTAAGAGGAAGAAGAAAATATAGCCTTAAATCAGTAGGTCCATGTGCTTCTCCTAGAAAAGAAAAGAAAATTAGACGACCTGCATGGAAAAACAACTTTTTTTTGTATCGTGTAGCTGTTCTGGTAATATTCAGAAACAGTATCGTCTTGGTTGTTGCTGGTGTTTACCTCTGTTTGTATTCCCATCATGCCTACAGGCATCAGTCAAGGATCAGAGACCCATTGCCCTAGGCACTGGGCATAGTAAAAGAATGGTTTCTGCTCCAAAGAGCTCACAGTCTAGCTTGGGCTGGGGCAGGGACTATCTCTTACTTTGTACAGTGCTTAGCGGGGCAGCCGAGGTGACTTACCGAGGCCTCTGGGTGCTCATGCCATACAAATATAGAATAACAATCATGAATGGTGTCACGGAGTATGTGGGGAGACCAGGCCCTGCACCCCCCACTTCCTGCGATTCACCGGGACACTCAGCCAGCCAGTAACACAGAAGGTTTATTTAGACAACAGGAACGCAGTCCAAAACAGGTCTTGCTGGTACAGACAACAGGACCCCCTTTAGTTAGGTCCATCTGGGCCCCAGGGAGATCACAGCCCCGGTGGGAAGCTCAAGCCCCGTCGGGCGCCCCTCTCCATTTCCCAGCCAGCTCCAAAATGAAACTCCCTCCAGCCTCTCACTCAGCCTCTCCCCAGCTCCTCCCCCAGCCTTTGTGTCCTTTGTCCAGGTTCCTGGGAAGAGGTGTCACCTGGCCTCCAACCCCCCTCCTGGGTTCTCATGTTACATGTTCAGGTGTCCTCCCTTCCCCAATGCAGCCAGTCCCAGGAAAACTCCCTTGCAACATTCCCAGGTCAATACTCCTCGCTCAGCATTCCCATAATACAGCAAGAACATTCTCACTTCGTCACAAATGCCCTCAGTCGTCTCAAAAGATTGTAGTTTGTAGCTACACAACAGTTTCTGAATGACGCTTGGGACCAGATCCTCAGCTGCTATAAATCAGTGTAGTGCCACTGAAGCCAATGGAACTAATGACGATTTATAGCCGCTGATAATCTGGCCCTCTGAGAATAAGGTCTAGGCGTCGCCATGACCTCTGTGTTTCAGAGCTATAGAACAAACAATACAGTAACACTCTGCACAAAAGCATGTCCAGTTTGGGTTAGAAGTTGTACAATATTTGTTTTTTTTTTAAATACAGCAGTTCCTGGGTAAGCACGACATTTATAGACATTGGCATAGCCTCCATGGTGCCCTATATAGTGGCCCGCCGACCCTCCACCTTCTTACCGCCGGTGACAGCTAGCTGGAACTTCACTTCTCTTGCAGCAAGCCTAGCAGTGTCTCGTTTAAGTGTATATAGTTGTTTCCTCTCTCATAGTTTAGAGTTAGTGTTAGTTCTAGATAGTTAATAGTTGTTGGGGGCTTCCCCCCCCAACATATTCGTCACCCCACTAGGGCATGCCCGGGTCCCCAGGGTTTAAACTCTGCATGGACTGCGTGAAGTTTATGCCGAAGAGTGACCTGCACTCATCCTGCTTGAGGTGCCTCGGGGAGAGCCACCAAAGAGACCGGTGCGGTATCTGCAGGGGATTCCGTCCCAGGACTCCTAAGGACAGATAGCAGAGACTCAGAGTGCTCCTGATGGAGGCGGCTTTACAGCCACACTCGGACCCTAAGCCTGCCAGTCCGGCCCCCAGCACCTCATCCTTGGTGCACAGTGCTCTGGCACCGCTAACGAGACAGGAAGCCCAGTCTAAGATCTCTAAGTCCCAGCATCAGAGAGAATTGGGACATAGAAAATCGGCCTCCGTGTGGCACCGATCACCATCTCCAGTGCCTGCGAAAAAGAAGAGGCCGGTGAGGGACCAATCACCCCACCAGGACCTTAAAAGGCCAGTGGCATCCACGACTGCGGTGGGACAAGCCGAGCCACAACCGGACCCTCCCAAGGTCCCGTTGACTGCTGCTCCGGTGGGGGTGCGGTCGAGTCCAGACCGGTCTAGATCCCCGGAACTCAGTGAGAATGTGCATCCCCAATTGACGCCGGAGGCGTTCGAGGTGGCCTCTGACTTATTAAGCCTCCCGGTGCCGGCCTCCCCACGCCTGTGGAAAGAGCTGCTAGACACGGCCCTACCCCCAATTCAATCAAGGGGCAAGCAGGCCAGGATGTTGCCCCAGTTCCCACCTTGTGCCGCTCCGGCAGCACCGGCACAGAGAGAGCACTCCCTGGCCTCATGACACCACTCCCCGGTGACAGTGGTTACTGCTCCCCCTCAGTCCTCCTATTTGGAGACCTCGGACTCAAAGGTGGAATCCTACCGCTCCAGTAGATGGAGGAACAGGAGTTCGGCTTCTCAGGCAAGCTAATGACCTTACCCGGCATAGTGGCAGCAATAGTGGCAACTGCCGTCCCAGTGGCTGTTCTGGACTCCCTGGGCCTACCGTCAGTCCCTGGGACATGTGCATGGTCTGTGCTCCAGGTCTGTGTCGGTCTCCTCGACGTCGGTGGCTCTGGCGCAAATGCATCTACCACCGGCACCACTGTCTGACAGGAGTGTGCCACAACAGAACCTGGCATCGCCTAATCAGACACTAGCACCGACAGGGACCATGTTTCCGATGCCGCAGGCACCGCCCAGCACGCCTCGTCGTTTGGTGTTGACCCTAGTACCGGCCACGGTGCAGCATCCTACATCTGCACCAGCCACGTAACCAGAGTTCTGTGTGCTGCAGAGCCCTGCAGAGGCTGAGGGTACAGAGGAAGGTCCTTTGCAGGTGGTCATCTCCTCTTCCTCGCCAGATGAGGCACTTGTGGCAACGTCAGTGGCACCAGCCCTAGAGGACAACCAGGTGCTTCAGCAGCTACTTAAGCGTGACGCTCAGAGCCTGGCGATCCAAGTGGAGGAGATCAAGGTGGATGTAGATCCGGTAGTGGATATCCTGGCCCCCTCGGACCTATCTAGGCTTGCCCTACCATTGATCAGAATGCCAGCTGATACATCCCGCACCTTGTGGCAGATGCCAGCTTCGTTGGCCCCTATGACCAAAAAGACAGAGAGACGCTACTTTGTACCCTACAAGGGCCATGCTGCAAATGTATTTCCTTAGTCTCCAGAGTATGAAGAATTCTCCCCCTATAGTCTGCAGACTCTGTTTAGCCTTTCCTGAGCCAATAGACAATGACAGGTTCAACTGTTCCAAGCCACACCTTTAGAGGGAAATGACCGGCAGACCCAGACTGCTAACAAACCATGAAATAGAAGCTTGGCCCCCTGAGCTGCCACCTCTTTCACAGAGAGAACTGGACTCCCCAGCGGGCTCTCAGTTTCAGCTCCTGGCACACACAGAGTGACAGTTCAGGTAGAAATCTGCTGCTCCAATGAGAATGATGTGCTCTAGGTCTTTTTCCTGATATACCCTGTGTTGGTGTCTCCTTTCAAAGGCGATGGCCATTGCTTGAATGTTTACATTGTTAATGCTCCAGGACCAGGTAATGTCAGGTTAAAACATGACCAATGTGCTCACAAGGCAGATAATGGTAGGTCATCTCTGCTCATGATGGGAAGGAGAGGGAAGGAAAGAGTTGGAACAAAGGTGGGAGAGGGAAGTGGATCTTTAAAAGAGAAGTGCATGACAGTAAGCCAAGATTCCCCTAGGATCCTCTTTGTCTCATTACCCTAGTACAGGGGTAGGCAACCTATGGCACATGTGCCGAAGGCAAAACACAAGCTGATTTTCACACTGCCCGGGTCCTGGCCACTGGTCCAGGGGGCTCTGCATTTTAATTTAATTTTAAATGAAGCTTCTTAAACATTATAAACACCTTATTTACTTTACATACAACAATAGTTTAGTTATATATTAAAAACTTATAGAAAGATCTTCTAAAAACGTTCAAATATATTACTGGCACACAAACCCTAAATTAGAGTGAATAAATGAAGACTCGGCACACCATTTCTGAAAGGTTGCTGACTCCTGCCCTCGTAAATCTGAAACATAATAGTGTTATTCCAGGGTGAGTCAATAAGGCTAGAATTGTCACAGTTTACTGTGTGTTCAGCATTTGTGTGGAAGATGCAAGACAATCAGATTGTGAGGACTTGAGAAAATCTCATCTTTATCTGCCTCAGAGTGAACACCAGGCTGGAGGTGGGGAGTGTGCTAAAGTATCACAGTTTTGAGACTCTGCAGTTTTAAAAGAAGATGGTGCAGGATTTCTTCAGTTTTCAGCATGAGAATATGCACAACGGTCCAACACGTGTGTTTGAAATGCGTCTACAAATTTGGAGATGACAGCTAAATTTTAGAGCAGAAAATGGGTATAGCGTGCAAGGATTAATTCAAACTTTTCAGTTATTTTTATATAATCACAAATCTTACGTGTTGCTTGGTAATGTTGCATTTTGAAGCGGTTTTAAAGAATGGCTCATCTGCAATGATACATTTTCCCACAATTGCAAAAATAAAAAACAAATAATTTTTCCTGCTAAAGTGCTGTGAGAGAGAGAGACATCCTTACACTGATGTAAATATAACATTAGGGACTTTAGCTCTATGCCCTAGCAGGGATTAGACATCCCTTATGTGTCTTCTGTGCTGGGGTAGATACAGTTGGGTATAGGAATTGCTTTTGTTAAGACTCTCGGTTTTCTGAAATTAATAAAAGTTAGTTAAGATAAAGAGGCATCAAACAGGACAAAGTCTGTGTCGCAGCTGACAAGATACGTAAGATACAGGAGTGTAAATCCCAGGTTTGAGGCAGTGGGGGTTAGTGGATTGGTCATAAAGGGCTAAATACTCCCTTACAAACTCAATCACAAGCACTAGAGTTACCAGTGAGAGCTTTGACTGAGTAAAGACTGCAGGGTCAGTCAGGCCCTCGATTGCTGTTCCATGTGCTGTGTTTGCCCTGTTCAATGAGAGCTAAAGAAGGAACACCTCAAATGAGTCTGAAATCAAGTGCTGCGTTACGCAATGCTGCAGTAGAAAAGAAAGGGAACAATTCTCTTGCTTAATATAATTATAAATTCTTGTGTGTCTTTTTACATGGGAAACTAACCCCAGGAAGGCAGAATGCATGTTACACCCAACCTAATGGGAAAGACATCTCAGGTGTGAGAGAGCAATGTTGGCTTCTAAGACAAAAACACAGCCATTGTACAAAGCTTTTTTTGATTTTTTTTAAATCAGATTGTGTTGAAGGAGACATTGGTCATAGGGCCTTGGTGATCTCAGTGATCGTTTGCAATATACTCCTGGTACTTCTCATCATATTCTGGTACTTCAGGTAAGTGGGAAGTATTTCAACTTTGTCTGCTTCAGATTTCTTCCTAACATCACTTTCCCTTCTCCCACCCCGGCTTATGAACTGTAAAATTAAAAAAAAATTAACAGGAGGGAATTGGGGAACAATTAAAAACACATTGTTTTTATTATAGGGAAAAATTGTATATTTTGTTAATGTTAAAATCACAAAGTCATCAATATAATGTCCCATAAAATAGTTGGTCTTTTGTATAGCATCCTTCATAGAAAGTATGTCCTAAAAAGCTTTCCACTGGGAAACAACACAGAGTAGTATACACTGAAAATTAAAGAAAACAATAGTGCAAAGACACGCTATAGTAAATAAAGCTCACAACCCTTTTAACCCAGTGTACACAAGGTTGACACAAATTCACAAACTCTACCCAAAGAGGCAGGGAGATTCAGAAAGCACAGGTAAATTCATAACAATACCTTTGTTTGGTCATAAAAAACCCACAACATTCATAACTAAAAGGCGAGGGATTTACTACATCTCTGTTTTTAGGACTATTCTCTGAATTAGGGGTTTAAAGTTGGTACTTGGCTATGCAAAATTATGCTGGATTCCCCAGCAGATGATAGTCATCCCCTTTCATAGACCGAAAGCGTTCTAATGTTGCGAATAGATCAGAAAATAGTCGTTGATGAGACTAGCTCGTACTTTGGGTAATTGCTGGGGACTTCTGAATGACTAAAAATTAAATGTGAGTAGCGTTTTCTGTGTAGCATCTGTTCCTCATTGCACTGTCAACTAATTTAATTTTCGCTAAAATCGTAGGCACAAAAGGCAAGCAACCAGACCTCATTACTGCATTGGAGTTGAACAGGATGAGACTTACTTTGCTCCAGGGGAAACCCTGAAAGACTCGACTCAATGGTCTCAGAGCACAGGAAGTGGGTCTAGTTTCCCTATGGTAAGAAAGGAGTGTAATTTAGATACACACAGAGAGTCCTGTGGCACCTTATAGACTAAAAAGTATTGGAGCATAAGCTTTCGTGTGTGGATACTCACTTTGTTAGACGCATGTAATGGAAATTTCCAGAGGCTGGTATAAATATGCAGGCAAGAATCCATCTAGAGATAATGAGGTTATTTCAATCAGGGAGGATGAGGCCCTCTTCTAGCAGCTGAGGTGTGAATACCAAGGGAAGAGAAACTGCTTTTGTAGTTGGCTAGCCATTCACAGTCTTTGTTTAATCCTGAGCTGATGGAGTCAAATTTGCAACTGAACTGAAGCTCAGAGGTTTCTCTTTGAAGTCTTGTCCTGAAGTTTTTTTTTGCTGCAGGATGGCTACCTTTAAATCTGCTATTGTGTGTCCAGGGGGGTTAAAGTGTTCTCCTACAGGTTTCTGTATATTGCCATTCCTAATATCTGACTTGTGGCCCGTGCATTCCAGCTTTGTGCAAGGGTTCCTATGTTTTAGCATGAGAGGAGATGGACAAAGAGAGATGAAACCCATGTTGTGGAGTATATTTAAACGACATTTCTTGGGATTTAACAGGTCGAAATTACTATAGCAAGGCAGATTGAGATGGTGAAACAGACCGGTAAAGGTCGCTATGGAGAAGTTTGGATGGGAAAGTGGCGTGAAGAAAAGGTAGCTGTAAAAGTGTTCTTCGCCACTGAGGAGGCCAGCTGGTTGAAAGAGACTGAAATCTACGAGACTGTCCTGTTGAGGCATGAAAACATTTTGGGTGAGTGAGTGAAATAAAAGATAGAAATGATGCCGTTTTAAGTTTCTTACTATTCTTGCTAATAACTTTGTACTTGCTGATGTCCTTTTCTTCATGCATTTTGTCACCTGCCATGCTTTGCCATTAACCACAATATGCTTCTCTCCATGGGGCAGATATCAAAAAGCAAATCGTTTTAAGGGTCTCCATGCAGATAGGGAGTAACTGGCTTTGGGAGGTTGTAATCCCCAACAACCATACACCTGTTTTTCCCACTTGTGTCTGGGGTTCTTTTTTTAGAAAGCAAACTCCAGGCCACTGAACTGACATTTAACAATGACACCATGTGGAACTGAAAAAGAAGAGACACTGAAGGCATTCTCAGGGTATTTGTTTAAAACTCAGTTATGCACGTTGTACAGAGCTCTCTGTAGGGGGCGATGTGGAGCCACGCTATGCTAGGGAGAGCCGTCAGGAGGTATGTCTCCCTTGTGGCTGCTGGATGTTTGTGTGATCCTTCCCCACACAATTATGTCCCTAGAGTGACCAAGAACTGAGCAGACATAGGAACATAAGAACGGCCGTACTGGGTCAGACCAAAGGTCTATCCATCCCAGTATCCTGTCTGCTGACAGTGGCCAATGCCAGGTGGCCCAGAGGGAGTGAACCTAACAGGTAATGATCAAATGATCTCTCTCCTGCCATCCATCTCCACCCTCTGACAAACAGAGGCTAGGGACCCCATTCCTTACCCATCCTGGCTAACAGCCATTAATGGACTTAACCTCCATGAATTTATCCAGTTCTCTTTTAAACCCTGTTATAGTCCTAGCCTTCACAACCTCTTCAGGCAAGAAGTTCCACAGGTGGACTGTGTGCTGCATGAAGATCATCTTCCTTTTATTTGTTTTAAACCTGCCACCCATTAATTTCATTTTGGTGATCCCTAGTTCTTGTATTATGGGAATAAGTAAATAACTTTTCCTTATCTACTTCCTCCACATCACTCATGATTTTATATATCTCTGTTACATCCCCCTTAGTCTCCTCTTTTCCATGCTGAAAAATCCTAGCCTCTTTAATTTCTCCTCATGTGGGACCCGTTCCAACCTCCTAATAATTTTAATTGCCCTTCTCTGAACTTTTTCTAATGCCAGTATATCTTTTCTGAGATGAGACAACCTTGCTTAACTGAGTGGTTCCTTCGACTCTTCCCTTGAACAAGCAAAGGACAGAGAAGGTGTTTTGTTTTGTTTTTTTGGTGAAGTCCCTGTCCCCCTCGATCACAATTTAACCTTTAACCTGGGGATTAGACAGAAACTAGCGATAACCTTTAGCTTGAGCTGGTCTTAATATAGCTTTGGAATCACTCAGAGTAATTGTTGCACACTTTTTTCATGCAGTATAATCCACATTTTTAATATGTGCTGATGCAGGCATGGTTCATATCCTTACTAACTGAATACAATATAGATAGAATAAAGAAGTTGAACTTTGTAGCTGAAACTCACAAGTGGATGAGAGAGAATGTAGAGTCGTGTGTGGTGTTCAAAAGCCCCAAAAAATATTAATCTGAAAACATTTCCTCCCTCCCCATAGGGTTCATTGCTGCGGACATTAAATGTACGGGGACTTTGACCGAACTGTATCTTATCACAGACTACCATGAGCATGGCTCCCTGTATGATTATCTGAAAACCACTCCCTTGGATACAAAAGCCATGCTAAACCTGGCCTATTCTTCTGCTAGCGGCTTGTGCCACTTGCACATGGAGATCTTCGGGACTCAAGTCAAGCTAACTATTGCCCACCGGGATCTGAAAAGTAAGAACATCCTAGTGAAAAAGGATGGAACCTGCTGTATAGCAGACCTAGGCTTGGCAGTTAAATGGTTTAGGTGAGTAAAATGAGGTGCATTTCTTTGTGGGTGAATTCTTTCCTGCCCCCAGGCTTGTTAATGTCAGCAATAAAATGGGTGTTTTTTAATTGAAAGGGATCGGAGAGATACCACGGTATCTTTTTGTATCATTGACATGCATCCGACGAAGTGGGTATTCACCACGAAAGCTCATGCTCCAATACGTTTGTTAGTGTATAAGGTGCCACAGGACTCTTTATTGTTTGTGGGGTGTAATATATATGATACACCCTTATACTGTACTAGGGGCAGGTACAAGTCTGTGACATCTTACGCGCATTTAACTTGCACAGTTTCAGTTTTATGCGGTTGGCAAAAACAAAAAAAAGAGAAAAATAACAATTTTAATATCGTACTTGTAGTGCGGGCGATTCCGCCCGCCATTACACTCAATGTAATTTTGACTAGACGCGATTTTCGCTTTATGCTCTGAGTGCAGAACGTAACCCCAGTGTAAGATGCGACAGACCTGTATATTATATATTGCATGTTTATAAACAGCGGTTTTGTATTTAAATGGTGGTTCTAATAGTATTTGCACACAAATTCCATTTTCAGTAAGTTGTCCTTAATAGACAACCAATTAATATTACTGTATGCTGAAAACAACATGTTAAGAAAACAACATTTAATGAAGATTTGATTGGTATCGCCTGCATTAGCGTTAAGTCTAATGCTAAACAAAATCTCCCAAATGTTGCCAGGGTCCCTATTGAGTCTTCTCTCTGTTGTGGTTCTGCATTTGAATGCTTAATACCACCTGAGGCAAGTAAGCCTTTTAAGAAGTTGAGGGCTGGTCACAGTCTGTACCTTTCTCTAGAAGAACTGTTCCATTAAGATTATGCATTATTTTTGACCTTGTTCAAGAATGATTTTTGTTTGAATTTGTTTTTTCTCCACATCCAGTTGGGTTTTCTGAGGTGATTTTTTTTTCAGATTACTTTTTGTATGTTTGATTCTTCTTTTTCTTTTCCTTTTAGTGATAAAAATGGGGTGGACGTACCACCTAAAAAACTGGTAGGCACAAAGCGCTATATGGCTCCTGAGGTGCTGGATAAAAGGTTGAATAGGAATTGCTTCCAGTCATATCTCATGGCTGATATGTACAGTTTTGGACTCATCCTTTGGGAGGTAGCAAGGAGATGTGTGTCAGAAGGTAAATGGCAAACATATTGTTGGTAAGTGGGACGTGACTTTTCCTTGTAGCAGCAAACTCCATTTATAACCTGAAGCTTCAAGTTCCGTCCTTTCTTTCTGGGTAGTAGATTTTGTTGCAATAAACTAAGCTGGGTACACCTTGGCAGTCCTGAGCCTATTCATTTCTGCTTCCTTGCACTGAGGGCTTGTCATCTTCAGTCTTAGTTTAACAACAAAGATTTACACTATGTTTAAGTAGCCTATTTAAAGATGCAATGATTCATCCCTGTGGTGGGAACATGGAGCTAATTTGTGGGCTTTTTCAGGGAAGGTCTGCACTGCAGCCAGGATTGACTCTCTGAGATCAATCCACCAGCGATCAGTTTAGTTGGTCTAGTAAAGACCGACCAGATCAACTGCAGATCGCTCTCTAGGCAACCCCTATACCGTAACCCTGATGAGAAAAGTAAAGTAAGTCGATGGGAGATTTTCTCCTGTCGCCCCCCACCCCCACCCCATGGTGTAGACCCCGCGGTAACTCCACCTAACGTATGTCGACTCCAGCTACATTAGTCACGTAGCTGGAGTTGCGTAGTGTAGGTCAACTTACCGTGGTAGTGTAGACATAGCCTCAGAGTGGTAAACATTTCTGCTGGAGTAGGAACACTCTGCTGTTTGAGCAGAAAAAAAAATGAGGTGATTTTGCATAGGTGTTACAGTTGACAAATGATTTAAACAGACAACTATTAGGCAGTTGACTGTTGTTCTCTCTCTGTTATCTTTAAAAAAACACAAGTTGCTTCCATGGCAGGCAGAAATGCAGCCAGGATGCAGGAATTAGTAAGAGGGAAGAGAGGCACCTATTCAGTCATCACCATTCCAACATCATCCTGAATTTTCCTTGGACATCTGCTATCCAGGTACAGAATGAGGCCCCGATATTACAGTTGGATGCCATATGAAGTCATTGAGGCTCTCTGTAGGCCCATGAATCCACCCATGTGTATCACATTGAAGGATCAGCTCCAAAATCCGCTCATGCTCAGATTGTGAGATCTGGATCCCAAATGGTATTATTACAGGCTGCAAACCCAGAAAAGCAACAAAGAGTTCTGCGGCACCTTATAGACTAACAAATGTATTGGCGCATATGCTTTCATTGTTGAATACCCACTTTGTCAGATGCATACTTCATTTTCTTCAAAAAGATGACCCCCTCTCCAAAGCAAAATAGAATAGCTCACATGGATAATACTCTTTAAGCCTGGTCTACACTGGGGGAGGGAGGGGATTGATCTAAGATATGCAACTTTAGCTACGAGAAAAGCGTAGCTGAGGTTGACGTATCTTAGATTGACTTACCTCCCGTAAGAATTGATGGCCACGGCTCCCCTGTTGACTCCGCTTCTTCTGCTCGCTCTGGTGGAGTTCCGGAGTTGACGGGAGCATGTTCGGGGATCGATTTATCACGTCTGGACGAGATGCGATAAATCGATCCCCGATAGATTGATTGCTACCCGCTGATCTGGTGGGTAGTGTGGACATATCCTTAGTGTCTATGCTGAGCAAGACAGAGGTAAGTGTGACTGGTAGAGTCCAAAAGAGTGTAGTTGATATAGTCCAGACATCCTTAGTCCCCTGGGATTTTTATCCTGCAGTTATGATGCATCTGGAAAATGTTTCTTTCAGGAATAGTTGACAAATACAGCTTCCATACCATGATCTTCTGCCCACCGACCCCTCCTGCAAAGACATGTGGGAGATCGTGTGTAGAAAGAAGCTTCGTCCCGCATTACCCAGTAGATGAAGAAGTGACGAGGTAAGAAATCCTTTTAAAATAAAGCAAGTTTTATTACGTTGCCATTTATCTGTCTTCAAAACTGTTGTGATTTCACCCAGAATAGACACGTGGGATTTTCAAACATAGCACTGTGCCTGTTAGGATCAGTGAGATGGTTATATTCGATTTTAGCACCTGCCATGTTGCCCCAGAACGGAAGGGCCACTGAGGTAGATGCTCTGATTCCCTGAGGAGCTGGCCTGAAGTCTTTTCAGAAAGATGTGTTATGTTTTTCCTACCGACCGGAATCACATCGTGAAAGCACGCAGACTGTATGTTTCAGCTCTGCTCTTATGCATGTTTTCCCTTTCCCTTGTCAGAATTACTGTTGTTAAAGACTGGCTGGCCAGAAGCTCAACCTACTTGCAAAATTACCCTCTGTGCAGTGTACTGGGGACGACTGTTTGTTTTAAGTCAGGGTTACGATTGTCAGTGGCCCTTTTTCTGAGAGCCCTGGTTCTGTTGCGATGGGGGCAATCCCAGGCTTGTAGTCCTGAGGGCATGATTCCAGTAAGTTTCATTTTACCATCTGTACACAATACCACAGCGTCCAGGAATCGCAGCCAAAACCCTCACCTAGTGCACTTATTTAGAAATACAGCTAACGGGCTATGTTGGGGTCCACTTGCCTTTACACTGTACCTTTTAAAAAGGAGATTGTATTGTATCCGCATCCGATCCGCCATCCGCAAAAATTCAGGGGGGGTGCGCTGGCAGCTGTGAGGTGTCTGCGTGGAGTCGGCAGGTGGAGACACAGCTGAGGGCTGCTCTTGGTGCCCCCCCCCGCACCATGGGCAGGAGGAGAGTCCGCTGCAGCTCCCTGCCTGGGTTCAATGCCAGCGTGGCCGAGGGGAGGGAGGAGACCTGTGGAACTGCACTGGGGCTGCTCGGGGGCCCCCGGCCAGGGCAGGTGGAGGATCCGCTGTGGCTCCTCACTGCTGCCTGCCCAGCTCTTACCATGGCCAAGCAGCAGCTCTGAGCTGGCAGCTGTGAGGAGCCTCCACTTACCCTGGGCCTGAGGCCCAAGCAGCCCCGGTGTCCCTGCCACAGTTCCTCACAGCTGCCTGCCAGCTCTGACTGTCTGAGCCCTGTGCAGATTTGTAGCCACAGCTGCGCTGCTATCTGCAGAAATGGTCCGCGGATCGAAAGCGGCTACTGGTGGATTTGCAGGGCTCTAGGTATCGATGCATCTCTTTGACTGCACATGTGTATGTTTCCCCTAAGAATGGGCTCTAGGAAACGGCATTCCCAAGCGTACTGGTGTTTTTCCTTTAGGGATGCTGGGTTTGAGGGGAGGGGAGGATCTGAACTCAGTCCTCTGAGAATTTCTAATGAATCAAAATGGCGTTTCTGCTCAGTAGAGCAGTAATGGATGTACCTCAGACAAACTTGCCGACTGACAATGACACTCTGCGGAGGTCACTCATCTTGTGGAAGGGGATAGTGTAGTACTGTTATTGTAGCAGACAGGTGTGGTTTGGGAATAGCAGCGTTCGGTTGAGCGTTTGGCAGTTGGATCAAAGATCTCAGCTGCAAGAGTTGTAAGCGGTCAGAGAAGTGGGGTGTGGGTTAAAACACCCCCCACACCCCCATCCCTGGAAATTTGAGTACTTGTTTAACAGTGAAGGAACCACCTGTCTCGCACTGCCGCTGACCAAAGCCTAACGGGGACTTCATCTTGGGAGTCAGGCAAATGGGAAGTTGTGTTGTAGTGGGGCTGGTTAGAAAGGATTTAGCACAGAGAAATAAAGAATCTAGTCTGGCTGCTACCACCCATCAGGTGCTGGGCAGGCTTGCTGAGTTAGCTACTCTTCTCCGAGCAGTTGGCATCACCAGCTCCAAGATGGGGACCACACTGCCAGGTAGCAAACCTAGTAAATTAGTGCATGCGACCACATGGGTTCCCAACCCATTTTTATCTAAGACACTTTCAGAAAAGAATCTGGCTTCATTGGTTATTTAGTAAATGCTGCTGCGCTTTTATGCTCTGCACCCACCTTTCTGACCTGTGCTGTTTCGCTGTTCTTGCCATTAATGAAGGAGGGTTCATGGAGGTGGTATCAAGGAGTGGTGATGAGCAGGGCCATCCCTAGGGGTGTGCAGGGCCCAGACATCACCCCGATTCACCCTATCCAGGGGGTGGCTCTGGTTACAGGACACTCCTATCTAGGGCCCCTCTCAGGCTGCTAAAGCCTTCCTGGCCTTATGCAAACATCAGGAAGGGTTTTTTCCAAAACCATTTTTTTTCAAATATAGCAACAGGGACTTGCAGTGCTTTAAATCCTAGGATTCACCCCAGTGCAGATGGCCTGCGAGGGCCCTCTGTGACGGAGCAAAGAATAGGCAGAAGAGCTGTGCATCACGTCCTCTGTACCTCCTTTCCCATGTCAGGAGCAGTGACTGTCCCCCAGTGGGCCGGCACGAAAGAAGGAATCGTTGTGGCAGACAGCAGACATCGACCAGATCGTCTCATACTATGGGGATAAGGGTAACATAGAATAGAGTCGGGTGAGTGAGAAGTCCTGTAAGACGACTCAGTGGGACAGCAGCTGGAAAAGCTGCCATGCTCAGGCTGTGCTGAAGCCTGGGGTCACTTTGCAGGCTGAAAGAGTGAATTCTACCCTATTGTCCATGTTGCATTCCAGACCCAAAGCCCTGCTGCACAAGGGTCATGCAGCCCACATTAAGGGGAAGTTATCAGAGAGGTTTTCCTTAGCATCCAGGGAAGGGAGATGGGAAAAGTGCTTTTCTGATGTTGGATTTTTGAACCAAATGTGGAGCCCAGTTTGTTATAAATGTTCAAATTGAGTGACCTGCTGAGAACTGCAGTCAATATACAGAAAATGTCATCCCATCCAGCGTGTACCTTTCTTTGTGGCGTAGCAGCTGGCATCACCTTTAGAATACACTGAAGTTTTTCGGGACAGCAGTCTTACATTCCAGCTGACCCAAGTATGAGCCTTTTTAATCTTTTCTTTCCACAGTGCCTGAGACAAATGGAAAAACTCATGACAGAGTGTTGGGCTCACGACCCTGCTTCTCGGCTCACAGCCCTGCGAGTAAAGAAAACACTTGCCAAAATGATGGAGTCACGGGACATTACAATCTGATTCAACAAAAGCCATCTCTGGCGAAAGCCCATCCAAAACGACTTTCCCTTATGGTCAGAGGACACGAAGAGGAATCAGAAGCATTCACTAATATGGATCCTGAACACAGTCATGCTTCAGAGCAACTGTGGATTTAACTAACATCTTTTGAGGAGAGGAGCCTTTGCAAAATCAGCAGCCTTTGACACACAAGATCAGAAAAGGCTCGTCTGCTCCCTGTTTGCATGGGGAACTACCATTTCAGTAACTGGTTCGAGATTATGCATTTTGTTTTCTGTGAAAGCCTATTATTTTTATTTTATTTTATTTTTGATTGTTTAAAAGAAGACACTGTTTTAAATTTTTATGAAAATGAAACATCGTGAGAAGTAAAGACCTATATTGTTACATTAAAAAATCAGAAGAAACTGTGCCTGAAGATGAAAGTAAAGTGACTGGTTTTTTATTTATAAAAAGATTTGCATGCCACCAGAAAACAAAAATATTGAGGAGCGGCTCTGAAGTTAAAAGAAACTGTCTTAAAAGCTACCTTCGTATAGAGACTACTTTTCACAGTCTCGTGTGTTCTGTTCTCTCGGTGTAGATGTACCCTGGTTAGAAAGCTTCCCTATGTAAAGGTACTACTTTCTTGACTTTCTGCCGGTGGCCTGTCACAGGCAGAACTTACTGAATTGGAGAAAAACAGAAGCCATGTAGCAATGGCAGTTCTGTGGGCCTTGTGGTTTTTCATACACCCTTTGGATTTCTGGTTTCGTTAGTTTTTAGGATAAGCCAAAGCACACTTTTTCTTGCCTTTTTTACTGAAAAGTAAAGAATTTTGATGTGAAAGGAACAGGTTCACTCAAGAACGAGTTTAGTTCATCTTAACAGCCTTTCATTTACCAGAGAAACCACTGGTGAGTGAAGCTGCTGTGAACCGCATATGAAAATGTTGCATAGGAGACACTTATACACAACACGAGTGAGAGTTCCCCTTCAGCATGTGAAAGAAGCATTAACGCTTTTAGGAAAAAAAATATCCCGTTTATTCTGGGGGATTATTTGTTGTTACTTTTTTAAATGTAGTGAGGCTTCTTAACTTCCTGTTGATAAGGACTGAAAGGAGGGAACTGCTGACAGTTAGTTGATCATGCGGTTTGGATTTATTTAGGCAGAATTAGACCCAGTGCTGCGTTTCTCTTTCAACCAAAACCTCCCGCTGCAGTCAGTGGAAGAGGTGAGGGGTGGGCAATCTGGTCCAAGCTTTCGCCCATTATGAAGTGTTACTGTTTATGAAGAAAAATTCCATGGTTGCTGCACAAAGAAACATTAGTTCTCAGAGTCCCTTTTGAAACACTGTTTGAATTATTTCTTTATTCTGACCATTATCAGGTCCTATCACTTTTTTTTAAAACCTAGAAATGCATAGAGAATTCTTTTTCTGAAATGCATACAAGGTGTGACATTTCTAACTTTAGGAAAACATTTCCCACAATATGTTTTTCTTCTCCAGTTATGTTTAATAGAAGGTATTTGGGAGAAAATTAACAAAAATTTGAGCTGAACGCTTTCAAAAATCTGAGACCAAAGTTCATTCCCTAAATCTGCGTTTAGATGCAGGAACAAGAGGCCCGATTTCCAAGAGCACTCAGCCCTTTTGGAACAGGCCACTGATTTTGAACACCTAACTATGGATTTAGAGCCTAATGTTAGGCTCATGGTTTTTTTTAAATCTTGGTGTGAAACTTTAGCGTTCTTGTTACTTTAAACAGCCTTTGCACTAACCTCTGGATCTCTGGGTGGCATTGCTCAGTCATGGAGTCTTCCACCTGAGGACTTGTAAGTCATAGCGCTTTCATAAGGAAAGGAATTGTGTTTCCCTTTTTGGACAAAACTGATTTATTTGTATCACCCAGGTAAACATCATTTGAGTTCAGCTTCATCGCTTGCCTCAGTTATTTATAGGTTGAAAAATTATGACTTCATATTTTAAAATTGATAAAAATGTGCAAAGTTCAAGACGTTTGAACAGAAGAGTTTCAGTATTGGTTAAGCATTTTCTAAGGTCAATTTCCGTGGGCTTCAGTGGATGATGCATATGGTTATCTGAGAGCAGGATCTGGCCTTCTAAAGCAGTGGGGTTCTGTGCTTTTCTTTACTGAAATGTTTGTTTTCCAAAGTGGAAAGAATCGCACAAACCCTTTCTCTTTCTTCTCCTGTGTGCACTGAGTCTAGACAACTGTACTATAAATTACCCCTTTTGTGGTGTCACCATTGGTGATTAGATAATAGTGGTTAAAAATGCAAAACCCCAAAGTAATTAACGACAGTAGACGGAAATGGGAAAGGAAATGAACCAGCGATTGAACAATTCCTCATATACTGTGCCTCTGCAAATTATTTTAATCCTGAGGTCCTCGCTCAGATGAATAGAGAGAAATTTGTCAGGTTGAATAATAACCGAGGGACAGATCCTGGTCTCTGCCACTGCTCTAATTCCTCAGTAACTCTGATGAATGCAGTGGAGTTAAATCAGCTTTTGCTGCAGTAACAGACAGCAGAATTAGGTCATGAATAAGAAATGCCCAAAGAGGGGAAATATGTTAATCTCCATTTTGAGGACAGCGAAGGTGCTAGAGGTAATCTTCAGAAGTTCCACCAGTCATAGCTGTGTGAGTTTCCAGCAGTAATCCCCAGCAGTATAGAGATGAACGTGCTGCAGGGAGGGTTCTCCCTAACAACGACCCTGCAGTGACCCACTCCAAAGCTGTGAGGCCCAGACCTTGCTAGTTCTCCTGCAGATGGTATCCCAGGTGGTTTTTCCTTGTCCATTTTTCCCCATTAGAAGGAAATGTGCATCTCATTTATGTTAAAATATTCCATTTTTTTTTTATTTATTTTTCCCAGACTTATCTTAGAGCGGCTCAGCTGCCATTGTTCTGGTGATTGGCAGGCACAGTGCAACCTCGCTGTTCAGCAGCTTTCAGATAGACTCCTCCAAGCGCCCTGAACCAGATGCTCTCAGTATGTAGCAAGGGAGAGAGGCCTCGCGCCAGCCACTCGCTGATTGTCCCAATGAGTTCCCAAGGATTTTAATTTTTTTGTTCCTGAAAGGAAGGGATTCTAAGATGCCGGTTGGCAAGTCATAATATTTGTTCTGTTAAGATGTTCAGGTTTATATGTTATAGACATAGATATATTCAGTTGGGAGTTAGAATAACTCTCGTATGTGAATTAAGAGGAAAATATTGTGGATGATAAAGCACTAAATGAAATACAATATTTATGAAAATGCGCAGATTGACAAGTAACAGTGACAGTGCTATGTGGGAGGAGGGGAAAGAAGAATACGAGGAGATGCTGGGCCAAATTTTGCCCTCAAACCACACGCAAAATGGTCCAGGGCCTTCTTCAAACTACTGCAATGTCACTTTCAGTTTTAGCAGAGGGCTTCATCCTGCGCCAGTGGAAGTCAGCGGCTTACGAACAAAAAGACTTCATGGAGAAGCTCAAGTGTTGTCCCTTCTCTAGCATAAACAAAACAGTTTCTTCTGAAGGAAAGTTGCCAATGTAAAGACTTTTCAGAGACTAATGTGCCTTATGGAACCTGTCAAATTAAAAAACTTTATCGGGGTTGTGGGAAAATCACTTGGACTGCATGGACTGTATTGTAAGTTCAGGACATCAGTAATTGACCTCACAGTCCCATGCATCATAATTTGTGCCATATACACAATAAGTTTGCAGAAGTGTTAACGGGCTAGACTGGACCTCAGCATTGGCAGGCAGCCTGTCCACTGCACCCCCCCTCCCCCGTTTTCTGACTGTCAGAACTGCTGCCTCCATAGCACAAGGTAAGCCGTGGTTCATTGTTCACAGCCAGCTGACCCTGACACTACCAAGACATGAGGCTCAGAATGAGACGGGCATCTTGGGCCATCCCCTCTCCAGTGCAGATAAACCCTATTGGAAGCTTCTGAGACTCTTAGGAAGAAACTGTAAGGACAAGGCTCTCTGCTCCCCTTCTCCCAGTATGGAGCCCCAAAAACCATGGATTTGGGATCTAGTAGACTTTCTGTTAACCATAGAATATCATGGTTGGAAGGGACCGCAGGAGATCATCCAGTCCAACCCCCTGCTCAAAGAAGGACCAATCCCCAGACAGATTTTTACCCCAGTTACCTGAATGGCCCCCTCAAGAATTGAGCTCCCAACCCTGGGTTTAGCAGGTCAGTGCTCAAACCACTGAGCTATCCCTTCCCCCACAACTATAGCTCTCACCAAGGAGGAAATGAAAAGCTCTGGCATAATTTCAATGGGTCAGGAAAATTAACCAAGGAGAAATCAATGTTTAAAAGCTATTCAGGAAGGCCAGTACTAAAATACATTTTAAAGAGGAACTGTAATGTGGAGATAGACTATAGACTAACATCCAGACCCGTGAGATAGATACATGTTGCTATAAAAAATGCAAACAAACCACAATCGAGGAAGAAGGGTGGATTGGTGTAAGCAGCTATGAAAAAAATGGAAGAAAGTTGATAAGGGAAGTAAAGAGAGACAAGGAGAAATCTGCCAGCAGAGTAAAGGTCAACACGGAGAAGGAGTTTTTGAAAAGGGTAGTGGGAGAATTATCACTAATAATTCAGAGCAGGCAGAAGGGTTAATTAGTGGAGAAGGAAAAGCCCAACATTAAACAACTACTGTCTAGTTAGTGGTAACAGGCCAGTGTTCCAGCCCAGTCAGGTCTCCGCGATGAGGCGGGTGCATGGCATGAGATCAAGGGACATACCAGACAGCACTGTGGGAGGCCCTTTAGTACAGGTGAGCCCTGTCACTTAGCAAGCCTCTGAGTATGAGCCCATCCCACCCATCGCCCCTTCTAAATTAACAGTACATCCCCCCATCCCCATGTAATAACCGGGGGGGGTCCCAACCCCAGTCTGAGACCCCCAAGTTAGATACCTCCGTCTGGGTCTGTTTCTGTGCGACTGTAACTAATCCAAGGGTGACGCGGCTGCACTCCAGCCCCGCCGGACTCCAGCTTTTTCAATCCTTGCACCCCCCCCCGTGTGCGGCCGGCAGAAAGCCAGCCTTTCCCACAGCGTTCCTGCTCAGCCTAACCTAGGCCAGAGATGCACCCCCCCCAAAGCAGGGAAGTTGTAGGCCCTCCCTCGTCCTGCCCATTGACCTTGCCGAATGCCGGGGGGCCTGTAGCACTGAGCCTGAGTAGGGAGCAGGCCAGGTGCTCCTGGGGGCCCGGCAGCCACTCGCCTCTCTGGCCTCTTCTGTACTCTGGATGCTGGAGCAGCCGCTGCACGTGAGCCGCTTCCTGCTGTATCCTCCCGCTGTCGTGGCCCAGCCAATGGGAACGCTGGTCCCAAATGCCGCGCTGCGCAGACCGCCGGGTGGCGTGGGACGTGGACTGGTCCAGGAGGCAGGGGCGGGGCCTGGCTCCCCGACAGAGACGCTGCTTTATTCCCGTGCACAGTGTGTCTGCACCCGGGGCCGATGAGGGAGGTGGGATCACGTACAAATTACCAGGACCTGGCGGTCTGGAAGGGGACCCGGGGCCCGGCTTCGTGGGCCCTGTTTAGCCGGTCTGCCCTTGCTGGGGGCCTGTCTGCACCACCACCACCAGGCCAACTCACTTTCCCCACGTGCTCCCTGCACGAATGGGAGCAGCCGGCTTGTTCCTCGCCCCTGCTCACTGCTTCCCTGTGCCAGCGCCTCGGTTCCCGGTGAGGCTGCTGCTTTCCCCCACCCCTGAGACCGCACAGGCCAGGCTCCCGTAATGGGTGTTATCGCTTGAGGAACCTGGTCACCGAGCCGGGCCAAGCCCTGCACAGACCCAGAGCCAAAACCAAAACCCACCAAAAAGCTGAGAAATAGGCACACGCCAGCGGCTGGGGCACAGCAATAACTGAGCCGCTCACACTGATTACCACCCCCCACCCCCGCCGCTGCATGTGTACACAGCCCACACTCACTGGAGACAAATGGGAGAGTGTTGTGCTACCCACCGAGAGCAGGGTCATTGAGTTCCACCAGGGACTAGTACCTGCACGCGCGCACGCACACACACACACACTGTAACCCCATCTCCCTCCCTCTCTCTCTCTCTCTCTCTCACACACACACACACACTATAACCCCATCTCTCTCTCTCTCTCACACACACACACAAACACACTATAACCCCATCTCTCTCTCTCTCTCACACACACACACACAAACACACTATAACCCCATCTCTCTCTCTCTCTCTCTCACACACACACACACACACACACTCTGTAACCCCATCTCTCTCTGTCGCTCTCTCTCTCTCTCTCACACACACACACTCTGTAAGCCCATCTCTTTCTCTCGCTCTTTCTCTCACACGCACACACTCTGCAAGCCCATCTCTCTCTCTTTTCCTCCTCCCCCTCTCTGTGGGGCCCTAGGGGCACCTCACTGCTCTTAGCATGAGGGAGTCTGGCTATGGAGCCACTCTCTGATGCCTCCAGCCTCTAGTTACAAGCGCGAGGTCCCCACGCCCAGTGCACTGCCCAGCCTGTGCCGCTCAGCACTGTCCCAAAGGAACAGCACATGCGGGTTTGTAAGGACACGGCTTGTCACGGAGTGTGGGGGAGGCAGGGTCCAGCACCCCCGGCTCCCTGCGATTCATCAGGACTCTCAGCCAGCCAGTGACACAGAAGGTTTATTTAGATGACAGGAACACAGTCCAAAACAGGTCTTGCCGGTACAGATAACAGGACCCCCTTTAGTTCAGTCCATCTGGGGACGCAGGGAGGTCACAGCCCCATTGGGGAGCCCAGGCCCCGTCGGGGCCGCTCTCCATTTCCCAGTCAGCTCCAAACAGAAACTCCCTCCAGCTTCTCCTCCAGCCTCCCCCTGGCTCCTCCCCCAGCCTTTGTGTCCTTTGTCAAGTGTCCCGGGCAGAGGTGTTACCTGGTCTCCAACCCCCCTCCTGGTGTCCTCCCTTCCCCAATGCATGCCTGTCAAGGTATGATTCCCCACTCTGAACCTTAGCGTCCAAAAGATGGGGTTCCTGCATGAACCCCTCTAAGCTTAATTACTAGCTTAGAAATGGTAGAGCTGCCATCACCCAAAAATATAGTGTTTTGGGACACTTTCTGGCCCCGAAGCCCTTCCCTGGGGACCCCAAGACCCAAAACCCCTTGGGTCTCACAACAAAGGGAAATAAACCATTCCCCCCCCCTTTCTTCCTCCCAGATTTTCCCCTCCCTGGGTTACACTGGGAGATCACTGTGATTCAAACTCCTTGAATCTTAAAACAGAGAGGAAATTCACCTTCCCCCGCCTTCTCTCCCTCTCCCAGACTCTCCCTGAGAGATAGACAGTGATTTTAACACAGAGAGAAATTGGGCTTTTCCTCCCCCCTTCTCTCCTTCCTCCCACCAATTCCCTGGTGAGTCCAGACCCTGTCCCCTGGGTCTCACACAAGAATAAAAAAAACATTCAGGTTCTTAAAAAGGAAAAGCTTTCAATTCAAGAAAGAAAAAAAAAGTAAAAATTATCTCTGTAAAATCAAGATGGAAAATGTTACAGGGACTTTCAGCTTATAGATACCAGAGAGAATCCTCCCCCCAGCACAAATACAAGTTGCAGCAAACAGATACAATCCTTCCAGCAAAATACACAGTTGCAATAAAGAAAACAAACATAGGCCTAGTCCTGACCTCTAGACTCACAGCTCTGCTGGTGCCCCTCACTCCCGACCCGCAGCCCCTGCTATCCCAGTCCTGATCTCCAGACTCATAGCTCTGCTGGTGCCCCTCACTCCCTACCCGCAGCCCCTGCTATCCCAGTCCTGATCTCCAGACTCACAGTTCTGCTGGTGCCCCTCACTCCCGATGGGCAGCCCCATGGGCTCCCTGCTGAGCTCCCCAGTCACTGCACTGACGGTGCCCATCACTCCCGACCCGCAGCCCCTGCTATCCCAGTCCTGACCTCCAGACACACACCTCTGCTGGTGCCCCACACTCCCGAACCGCAGCCCCCTGGGCCCCCCCAGCTCTAGTGGTGCTCCTCACTCCCAACCCGCTGACCCCTGGGCTCCCCGCTGAGCTCCCCAGTCACTGCACTGCAGGTGCCCCTCCCGAACCGCAACCCCTGATTCCCAGTCTTGGGCTCCCCACTCACTGCTCTGCCACTGCCCCTCACTCCCACCCCACAGCCCCTTCTATCCCACCCCTGGGCTTACCAGTCACTGCTCTGCTGGTGCCCCTCACTCCCGACCCGCAGCCCCCTTGGCTCCCTGCTAAGCTCCCCAGTCACTGCACTGCCGGTGCCCCTCTCTCCCGACCTGCAGCCCCTGCTATCCCAGTCCTGATCTCCAGACTCACAGTTCTGCTGGTGCCCCTCACTCCCGACCCGCAGCCCCTGCTATCCCAGTTCTGACCTCCAGACTCACACCTCTGCTTGTGCCCCTCACTCCCGACCCGCTGCCCCCTGGGTTCCCCGCTGAGCTCCCCAGTCACTGCACTGCCGGTGCCCCTCCCGACCCGCAACTCCTGATTCCCAGCCTTGGGCTCCCCACTCACTGCTCTGACACTGCCCCTTACTCCCGCCCCACAGCCCCTGCTATCCCACCCCTGGGCTACCCAGTCACTGCTCTGCTGGTGCCCCTCACTCCTGACCCACAACTCCTGATTCCCAGTCCTAAGCTCCCCACTCACTGCTCTGCCACAGCCTCTCACACCCACCCCATAGCCTCTGCTATCCCACCCCTGGGCTTCCCAGTCACTGATCTGCTGGTGCCCCTCACTCCCGACGGGCAGCCCCATGGGCTCCCTGCTGAGCTCCCCAGTCACTGCACTGCCGGTGCCCCTCCCGACCCGCAACTCCTGATTCCCAGTCTTGGGCTCCCCACTCACTGCTCTGCCACTGCCCTTACTCCCACCCCACAGCCCCTGCTATCCCACACCTGGTCTTCCCAGTCACTGCTCTGCCACTGCCCCTCACTCCCACCCCACAGCCCCTTCTATCCCACCCCTGGGCTTCCCAGTCACTGCTCTGCCACTGCCCCTCACTCCCACCCCACAGCCCCTTCTATCCCACCCCTGGGCTTCCCAGTCACTGCACTTCCGGTGCCCCTCACTCCCGACCTGCAGCCCCTGCTATCCCAGTCATGACCTCCAGACTCACAGCTGTGCTGATGCCCCACACTCCCGAACCGCTGCCTCCTGGGTCCCCCCCCCAGCTCTAGTGGTGCCCCTCACTCCCACCCCACAGCCCCTTCTATCCCACCCCTGGGCTTACCAGTCACTGCTCTGCTGGTGCCCCTCACTCTCAACCCACAGCCCCCTGGGCTCCGTTGCTGAGCTCCCCAGTCACTGCACTGCCGGTGCCCCTCACTCCCGACCCGCAACCCCTGATTCCCAGCCTTCGGTTCCCCACTCACTGCTCTGCCACTGCCCCTTACTCCCACCCTACAGCCCCTGCTATACCACCCCTGGGCTTCCCAGTCACTTCTCTGCTGGTGACCCTCACTCCCAACCCACAGCCCCTGCTATCCCAGTCTTGACCTCCAGACACACAGCTGTGCTGCTGCTCCACACTCCCAAACTGCAGCCCCCTGGGTCCCCCTCAGCTCTAGTGGTGCCCCTCACTCCCAACCGACAGCTCCCTCTGGGCTCCCCGTGAGCTCCCCAGTCACTGCACTACAGGTGCCCCTCCCGACACGCAACCCCTGATTCCCAGCCTTGGGCTCCCCACTCACTGCTCTGCCACTGCCTCTTACTCCCACCCCACAGCCCCTGCTATCCCACACCTGGTCTTCCCAGTCACTGCTCTGCTGGTGCCCCTCACTCCCACCCCACAGCCCCTGCTTCCCACACCTGGTCTTCCCAGTCACTGCTCCGCTGGTGCCCCTCACTCCCGACCCGCAGCCCCTGCTATCCCAGTCCAGACCTCCAGACTCACAGTTGTGCTGGTGCCCCACACTCCCGAATGGCAGCCCCCTGGTGGCCCTCCAGCTCTAGTGGTGGCCCTCACTCCCAATCCGCTGCCCCCTGGGCTCCCCGCTGAGCTCCCAAGTCACTGCACTGCCAGTGCACCTCACTCTCAACCCACAACCCCTGATTCCCAGCCTTGGGCTCCTCACTCACTGGCCTACCACTGCCCCTCACTCCCACCCCACAGCCCCTTCTATCCCACCCCTGGGCTTCCCAATCACTGCTCTGCTGGTGCCCCTCACTCCCAACACACAGCCCCCTGGGCTCCCTGCTGAGCTCCCCAGTCACTGCTGTGCCACTGCCCCTCACTCTCACCCCACAGCCCCTGCTATCCGACCCCTAGGCTTCCCAGTCACTGCACTTCCGGTGTCCCTCACTCCCGAACTGCAGCCCTTTCTATCCCATCCTTGGACTCCCCAGTCACCACTCTGCTGGTGCCTCTCACTCCTGACCCACAACTCCTGATTCCCAGTCCTGGGCACCCCACTCACTGCTCTGCCACTGCCCCTCACTCCTGACCAGCAGCCCCTGCTATCCCAGTCCTGAACTCTAGACACACAGCTCTGATGGTGCCCCTCACTCCCGACCCGCAGCCCCCTGGGCTCCCCACTGAGCTCCCCACTCACTGCACTGCCGGTGCCCCTCCCGACCCGCAACTCCTGATTCCCAGTCCTAGGCTCCCCACTCACTGCTCTGCCACAGCCTCTCACACCCACCCCACAGCCTCTGCTATCCCACCCCTGGGCTTCCCAGTCACTGATCTGCTGGTGCCCCTCACTCCCGATGGACAGCCCCATGGGCTCCCTGCTCAGCTCCCCAGTCACTGCACTGACGGTGCCCATAACTCCCGACCCGCAGCCCCTGCTATCCCAGTCCTGACCTCCAGACACACACCTCTGCTGGTGCCCCACACTCCCGAACCGCAGCCCCCTGGACCCCCCCAGCTCTAGTGGTGCTCCTCACTCCCAACCCGCTGACCCCTGGGCTCCCCGCTGAGCTCCCCAGTCACTGCATTGCAGGTGCCCCTCCCGAACCGCAACCCCTGATTCTCAGTCTTGGGCTCCCCACTCACTGCTCTGCCACTGCCCCTTACTCCCACCCCACAGCCCCTGCTATCCCACACCTGGTCTTCCCAGTCACTGCTCTGCCACTGCCCCTCACTCCCACCCCACAGCCCCTTCTATCCCACCCCTGGGCTTACCAGTCACTGCTCTGCTGGTGCCCCTCACTCCCGACCCGCAGCCCCCTGGGCTCCCTGCTAAGCTCCCCAGTCACTGGACTGCCGGTGCCCCTCACTCCCGACCTGCAGCACCTGCTATCCCAGTCCTGATCTCCAGACTCACAGTTCTGCTGGTGCCCCTCACTCCTGACCCACAGCCCCTGCTATCCCAGTTCTGACCTCCAGACTCACAGCTCTGCTTGTGCCCCTCACTCCCGACCTGCAGCCCCCTGGGCTCCCCACTGAGCTACCCACTCACTGCTGTGCCACTGCCCCTCACTCTCACGCCACAGCCCCTGCTATCCGACCCCTAGGCTTCCCAGTCACTGCTGTGCTGGAGCCCTTCACTCCCGACCCGCAGCCCCTGCTATCCCAGTCCTGACCTCCAGACTCACAGCTGTGCTGGTGCCCAACACTCCCGAACTGCAGCCCCTTGGGTCCCCTCCAGCTCTAGTGGTGCCCCTCACTTCCAACCCGCTGCCCCCTGGGTTCCCCGCTGAGCTCCCCAGTCACTGCACTGCCGGTACCCCTCCCGACCCGCAACTCCTGATTCCCAGCCTTGGGCTCCCCACTCACTGCTCTGACACTGCCCCTTACTCCCGCCCCACAGCCCCTGCTATCCCACCCCTGGGCTACCCAGTCACTGCTCTGCTGGTGCCCCTCACTCCTGACCCACAGCTCTTGCTATCCCACCCCTGGGATTCCCAGTCACTGCTCTGCTGGTGACCCTCACTCCTGACCCACAACTCCTGATTCCCAGTCCTAGGCTCCCCACTCACTGCTCTGCCACAGCCTCTCACACCCACCCCACAGCCTCTACTATCCCATCCCTGGGCTTCCCAGTCACTGATCTGTTGGTGCCCCTCACTCCCGACGGGCAGCCCCATGGGCTCCTTGCTGAGCTCCCCAGTCACTGCACTGCCGGTGCCCCTCACTCCCGACCCGCAACCCCTGATTCCCAGCCTTGGGCTCCCGACTCACTGCTCTGCCACTGCCCCTTACTCCCACCCTACAGCCCCTGCTATCCCAGCCCTGGGCTTCCCAGTCACTTCTCTGCTGGTTACCCTCACTCCCAACCCACAGCCCCTGCTATCCCAGTCATGACCTCCAGACTCACAGCTGTGCTGCTGCTCCACACTCCCAAACTGCAGCCCCCTGGGTCCCCCTCAGCTCTAGTGGTGCCCCTCACTCCCAACCGACAGCTTCCTGGGCTCCCCGTGAGCTCCTAAGTCACTGCATTACAGGTGCCCCTCCCGACCCGCAACCCCTGATTCCCAGCCTTGGGCTCCTCACTCACTGCTCTGCCACTGCCCCTTACTCCCACCCCACAGCCCCTGCTATCCCACACCTGGTCTTCCCAGTCACTGCTCTGCTGGTGCCCCTCACTCCCACCCCACAGCCATTGCTTCCCACACTTGGTCTTCCCAGTCACTGCTCCGCTGGTGCCCCTCACTCCCGACCCGCAGCCCCTGCTATCCCAGTCCAGACCTCCAGACTCACAGTTGTGCTGATTCCCCACACTCCCGAATGGCAGCCCCCTGGTGGCCCTCCAGCTCTAGTGGTGCCCCTCACTCCCAACCGACAGCTCCCTGGGCTCCCCGTGAGCTCCCCAGTCACTGCACTACAGGTGCCCCTCCCGACCCGCAACCCCTGATTCCCAGCCTAGGGCTCCCCACTCTCTGCTCTGACACTGCCCCTTACTCCCACCCCACAGCCCTTGCTATCCCACACTTGGTCTTCCCAGTCACTGCTCTGCTGGTGCCCCTCACTCCCACCCCACAGCCCCTTCTATCCCACCCCTGGGTTTACCAGTCACTGCTCTGCTGGTGCCCCTCACTCCCAACCCGCAGCCCCTGCTATCCCAGTCCTGATCTCCAGACTCACAGCTCTGATGGTGCCCCTCACTCCCTACCCGCAGCCCCTGCTATCCCATTCCTGATCTCCAGACTCACAGTTCTGCTGGTGCCCCTCACTCCCAACCCGCAGCCCCTGCTATCCCAGTTCTGACCTCCAGACTCACAGTTCTGCTTGTGACCCTCACTCCCGACCTGCAGCCCCCTGGGCTCCCCACTGAGCTCCCCACTCACTGCTGTGCCACTGCCCCTCACTTTCACCCCACAGCCCCTGCTATCCCACCCCTAGGCTTCCCAGTCACTGCTGTGCTGGTACCCTTCAGTCCCGACCCGCAGCCCCTGCTATCCCAGTCCTGACCTCCAGACTCACAGCTGTGCTGGTGCCCAACACTCCCGAACTGCAGCCCCTTGGGTCCCCCCCAGCTCTAGTGGTGCCCCTCTCTTCCAACACGCTGCCCCCTGGGTTCCCCGCTGAGCTCCCCAGTCACTGCACTGCCGGTGCCCCTCCCGACCCGCAACCCCTGATTCCCAGCCTTGGGCTCCCCACTCACTGCTCTGACACTGCCCCTTACTCCCGCCCCACAGCCCCTGCTATCCCACCCCTGGGCTACCCAGTCACTGCTCTGCTGGTGCCCCTCACTCCTGACCCACAACTCTTGCTATCTCACCCCTGGGTTTCCCAGTCACTGCTCTGCTGGTGCCCCTCACTCCTGACCCACAACTCCTGATTCCCAGTCCTAGGCTCCCCACTCACTGCTCTGCCACTGCCTCTCACACCCACCCCACAGCCTCTGCTATCCCACCCCTAGGCTTCCCAGTCACTGCTCTGCTGGTGCCCCTCTCTCCCGACCCGCAGCCCCTGCTATCCCAGTCCTGATCTCCAGACACACAGCTCTGCTGGTGCCCCACACTCCCGAACCGCAGCCCCCTGGGCCCCCCCCCAGCTCTAGTGGTGCCCCTCACTCCCAACCCGCTACCCCCTGGGCTCCCCGCTGAGCTCCCCAGTCACAGCGCTGCAGGTGCCCCTCCCGACCCGCAACTCCTGATTCCCAGTCTTGGGCTCCCCACTCACTGCTCTGCCACTGCCCCTTACTCCCACCCCACAGCCCTTGCTATCCCACACCTGGTCTTCCCAGTCACTGCTCTGATGGTGCCCCTCACTCCCACCCCACAGCCCCTTCTATCCCACCCCTGGGCTTACCAGTCACTGCACTGCTGGTGCCCCTCACTCCCAACCCACAGCCCCCTGGGCTCCCTGCTGAGCTCCCCAGTCACTTCACTTCCGGTGCCCCTCACTCCCGACCTGCAGCCACTGCTATCCCAGTCATGGCCTCCAGACTCACAGCTGTGCTGGTGCCCCACACTCCCGAACCGCTGCCTCCTGGGTCCCCTCCCAGCTCTAGTGGTGCCCCTCACTCCCAATCCACTGCCCCCTGGGCTCCCTGCTGAGCTCCCCAGTCACTGCACTGCCGGTGCCCCTCACTCCCGACCCGCAACCCCTGATTCCCAGCCTTGGGCTCCCCACTCACTGCGCTGCCACTGCCCCTTACTCCCACCCTACAGCCCCTGCTATTCCACCCCTGGGTTTCCCAGTCACTTCTCTGCTGGTGACCCTCACTCCCAACCCACAGCCCCTGCTATCCCAGTCCTGACCTCCAGACTCAAAGGTCTGCTGGTGCCCCTCACTCCTGACCCACAGCCTCCTGTGATCCTCGCTGACCTCCCCACTCATTGGTCTGCCACTGCCCCCCACTCCCACCCCACAGCTCCTGCTATCCCATCCCTGGGCTTCCCAGTCACCTCTCTGCTGGTGCCCCTCACTCCTAACCCGCAGCCCCCTGGGTTCCCTGCTGAGCTCCCCACTCACTGCACTGCCGGTGCCCCTCACTCTTGTCCCACAGCCCCTACTATCCCACCCCTGGGCTTCCCAATCACTGCTCGGCTGGTGCCCCTCACTCCCAACCCACAGCCCCTGTTATCCCAGTCCTGGGTTCCTGCTTCACCGCTCTGCCAGTGCCGCTCACTCCCGACCCGCAACCCCTGTTATCCCAGCCAGAGGGTCCTCACTCTCCGCTCTGCTTGTTCCCCTCACTCCCAATCCGAAGCCTCTATTAAACCAGTCCTGAGCTCCTCCATCGCTGCTCTGCTAGGGCCCCTCATTCCTGACCTGAAGCACCTGAAATCCCAGCCCTGAGCTCCCCTGTCACCCTTCTGCCAGTGCCCTTCATTCACGACCCACAGACTTTTCACATTGTATCTGTGAATTCTGCTACCAAATCACCATTGCACTGACTCCTCTAGTGAGACATTTCTCTGCACAATACTGCTGCTATTCCACCTATTGACTCCAGGAAACATTTTCCTTACCCTGGCTCTGTGTGTCCCTGGTTTCTCTAGCAAAGGCCAGTCACTGGCCCGGTGGTCCCGACATCCTCATTCACATCAAGCTTTCAGTTCAGAATCATTTCCCATTCCCGCTCTGTTGGAGGGGAGACTTTTCAAAGTGCTGTCTGTGCGATGGCACATGGCTAGGCAAAGAGAACAAACCCCAAATCCCCCAGATGCTTTGGGAGCCAGGTTTGCTGTGGGAAATCTGGATTTCAGATGACGTCACGCCTGGACATTGGGATTCTTTACCAGTTTCTGTGGTACTGAAGCATTATTGTGCTTACAGCTGTGATGACCAAGTGGTTAAGGTGTTGGACTTGAAATCCAATAAGGTTCCTTTCCGCAGGTTCAAATCCTGCTCACAACGAGGTCTGTGTTTTAGTCAGTCCCTCACCCAGGCAATACCTCTGTACAGCCCCCTGAGACACTCTCAAATCTCTCCCCACCCCAAGCAAATCCTGCTCTGCTCCTTTCCTAGAGATGCCTGGGACACCACCTCACACTGTGTCCCTGAGGTGTCAGGGAAACTCTCAGTCCCTGAAGCCTCTGCTGCTCACCTAGTGCCCCACAGATTAGCCATAGCCCTGGTTCTGCTCCTCTCTCTAGTGTGTTAAAGGAGCCGACTCAGCGACTCCATGGGTGCTATGGGGCTGCAGAACCAACAGGAAAGAAAAACAGGTGCCTGGCAGCCAGCTCTGCCCGTGCACCTGCCACGTGCTAGCAGGCTTGGCTGACAAGCTCCTCCTCTTCCCCTGCAGCGCCTCCTGCCTGCCAGTGAGCGGGTGTGTGAGAGGCATGGGGAAATGAAGAAATAGGGTGTGGGGAAGAGACTGGACAGGGTGGAGGTTTGGGGGCAGGGCCTGAGGTGCAGCAGGGGCCAAGCAACCCCCGGGAACTCGGAAAGTCAGCGCCGCAGTGCAGAAGCCTTCCCTGTGTCTGAGCAACCAGAAGCCCTGCACAAAGCAGGTGCCACAGGGCTCAGCCTCCCTGGCCCACAAGTGGCTCTAGGCACCACCAGGAGTCATTTGGCTCCTGGCACACAAGGCAACTGAAAAGGTGAGTCCCTGGACAGCAGCTCAAACCCTGGCCCCTCCCATTAAGAGCCTGATGCTCTCCTGACTGAGCTAGCCAGGCTTGCTGAGAGGCTCCACCCCTCCTCTTCTTCTCCACGGCTACTGCCAATTCCTTGTCCTCTTCCTCCCTCCTGCACCTCAGGGTCACTAAATCTCTGCACCTAGACAGCCACTCCATCCGCTGCCCCCCAATTCTCCATACCTGAGCCTCCCTGTCAAAGTCCTGCACCTGGCTCCATAGAATTAAGTCTCACATCTTGCTGGGAACTCTACTTCTTGCGCCCAGAGAGTCTCATCCCCTGTCAGGGTTCCTTCCCCACTCTGAACTCGAGGGTACTGATGTGGGGACCCACATGAAAGCCCCCAAGCCTATTTCTACCAGCTTAGGTCAAAACCTGGTATGCTAAAACCACCAAGTGATTTAACAAGAAACATGGAAAGGACCACTTGGAGTGCCTCTTCCCCCAAAATATCCCCCCAAACCCTTACACCCCCTTTCCTGGGGAGGCTAGATAATAATATTCTCACCAATTGGTTACAAAAATGAACAAAGACCCAAACCTCTGAGTCTTTGGACAGTGGAAAAATCAGTCAGGTTCTTAAAAGAAGGACTTTATTAGAAAGAAAATGTAAAAATCATCTCTGTGAAATCAGGATGGAAAATAACTTTACAGGGTAATCAGATTCAAAGAGTCCAGAGGAACCCCCTCTAGCCTTAGGTTCAAAGTTACAACAAAACAGAGATAAACTTCCCTCTAGCAAAGGAATGTTCACAAGTTGAGAAAACAAAGATAAACTAATACGTCTTGCCTGGCTGTTACTTACAAGTTTGACATTTGCGAGACTAGTTCAAAAACATTTGGAGAGCATGGATTGATGTCCTGTCCCTTTTAGTCCCAAGAGCGAACACCACCACCCCCCCCCCCACACACAAAAGCCTCCCCCTGTCATAAACAGATAGTTAAGGTTAATGTCTCTTTTACCTGTAAAGGGTTAACAAACAGGGACCCAAACACCTGACAAGAGGACCAATCAGGAAACTAGATACTTTCAAATCTAGGTGGAGGGAAGCCTTTGTTTGTAGTTTTTGGGTTTTGCTTTGTTCTCTCTAGGCTCTGAGAGTGACCACACGTACCTACAGGCTCTCTAATCTTCTGTTCCAATCTTGTAAGTACAATAGTAGAAAGACAGTTTAGTCTTTTTAATTGTTTTTCTGTATTTGCAACTGTGTATCTGGCTGGTAGAGTTTTAATGTGTATTTGGGTGAAAGTATTTTAAATTGTATTTCTGCTGGAGAAAGCTTTCTTTCTATTGTCTATAAGCTGAAAAACCCTGTACTTTTTACCATCTAAATTGCAGAGATAGACCATTTATTTTTCCTTTCTTTTTATTAAAAGTTTTGCTTTTAAGACCTGCCTGATTTTTTCCCCCTTGTTGAGGCTCTAGGGAATTGAGTCTGTACTTAACAGGGAAAGAGAAGGGGGGGAAGGGTGTAATCCCTTTGTTTTAGATTCACGGAGCTTGAATCTGGATTGCCTCTGGGGTAAGGTATCATTCCTCTCTGTGTGGTGATTCAAGGAATTGAATCACGGTGATCTCCTAGTGTACCCAGGGCGGGAAAGATCTGGGAGGAGGTAAAGAGTGGGGAGGGAATGGTTTATTTCCCTTTGTTGTGAGACTCAAGGAATTTGGGTCTTGGGGTCCCCAGGGAAGGTTTGGGGAGACCAGAGTTTATCAGGTACTCAGAATCCTGATTGGTGGCAGCCTATCAGATCTAAGCTGGTAATTAAGCTTAGGAGAATTCATGCTAGTACCCCTATTTTGGACGCTAAGGTCCAGATTTGGGAATTATACTATGAAATATGAGAGACTGGTTCAGAAAGATTTGGAGAGCATGCATTGATGTCCGGTCCCTTTTAGTCCCAAGAGCGAACACCCTCCCCCTCCACACACACACAAAAGCCTCCCCCCCATAAGATTTGAAAATATCTTGTCCCCTTATTGGTCCTTTGGGTCAGGTGTCAGCCAGTTTACCTGAGCTCCTTAACCCTTTACAGGTAAAAGGTTTTTGATGTCTCTGGTCAGGAGGGATTTTATAGTATTGTACACAGGAGGGTGTTACTCTTCCCTTTACAGTATGACAGCCTCCCTCATACTGTAAAGGGACGAGTACCACGAAGCCACCGCCAATCCCAGAAGTGAGCCGGCGTGGCTTAGTTCACCCATGGGCGGGAGACCTATAAGCCCCCCCTACCGAACTATAACCCCTGAGCCCTGAACCCACTGAACTGGATTCCACCATGTGAGGGTCATTCTGTCCCCATTACCCGGCTCCTTACCTTACTTTACCTTGATCCCACCCACCGTACACCCCGCATTGAGGACATTACAGACTGTATATATTATGTGCTAACCAATAGCCAAATACCAGCGTCCCCCTATACTCTGTATGTTAGCCCCGATGACCAATAACGGATGCTTCAAACTCTCTGTATCATCTTTATTTAAATATTCTCTAATAAACCTTTAAATCTCGATTTAACCCTATTTGCTACACTTATATACACTGTACTTACTACTCTTAAAAAAGTGTAATGGTGGTCACGGATGCACCCTGTTGCTCCTAAAATGCAGGCCAAGGCACTGATCTCTTCCCCGGTACGCCATACCACCTGACACAGGATCCCGGTGGTTACTCGCCAGAGGCTTTCAAGTGCTGCCCTTGTGGTCCCATGGACACGGCAGGTTGGTAAATCCAGGGGGCAGAAGAAGACCAAGAAGAATCTCCCCCGAGATGCCGCTACACGTGGCTCCCACACCACGAGACCAGCCTGCCAGAACATTACCACAGAGAAGGGCTTGCGCCCCGCTCTCCAACCAACGGAAGACCGCCCTGCAGTGCTCCAGCCCTGAGGAACCCCAAGCTGCTCGCCCGCAGCTACAGCCACCGGGAGTCTGCTCCACCGGGCTCCCGGCACCGAAGGAACCTCCCCGATGGCCAGCAGTTACAACGAGCCTGCACCACCACGCTCCTCCAGCGGGAGGAATCGCCTCCCGACCACCAGCAGCCACAGAACGACGACGCCCCCACGGCTCTACCGCCGGAGAGACCTACAGCTGCCCAGCCGCTGATGCAGCCTGAAACTTGTTCCTCAGCGTCCCAGCTGCCTGAAAGAAGCCCCGCTGCCCAGCTGCTGCTCTTGGCGATGGATGAGTGCCCCACTGAGCCCCAACACCTGCTCCCATGGGGGACCCCCCCCCGCGGCCCTGCTACTATCACCCATACCTGCGGGGGATCCCTGTCCCATGCCGCTGCTGCGTGCTCCCTGGAGAGCCCCGCCACGTGCTCTGGCCGCTGCTGCCCTAGTCGCCCGGGGATCCCTGCTCCATGCCCTGGCAGGTTGTCCGGCCTGGGGAGCCTCGCCATCCGCTCGGGCCGGTGTGGTCTGAGCCGCTGGGTGATCCCTGCCCCGCGGCCCAGCTGTTCACATGGCCTGGGGGGGCCCGCCATGTGCTTTGGCAGTTGCTGCCAGCGTCGCCGGGAGACCCCTGCCCTGCGCCCTGGTTGCCGCTGCCCGGGCAGCCCGGCGAGCCCCGTGGCGTGCTCCAGCTGCCGCTGCTCGGGCTGCCGGGGTATCCTTATCCTGCACTCTTGCTGCCGCTGCCCGAGGGGCCCGGGAGGCCCTGCAGCATGTCTCCGCCGCCGCTGCTCGGGCTGCCGGGGGACTCCTCCGCTGCCGCTGTTGGAGCGTCTGGGGGAGCTCCGAGGGGCGCCCTGGCTGCTCAGCCGCCGGGGGACGTGAACCCAATGCCCCAGCCACCGCTGCTCGCGGCGCCTGGGGAGCTCCTTAATGCACTTCAGGAGGCAAGACCCAGCACCGGGGGACTGCCCCGCCATGTGCCAGCCATCCCAGAGGCAGAGAAATGCCCCTGCTACACCCCGGCTGCAGAGGGACTCCCCCGTCGCCCCCCAGTGGCTGCAGCCGCCAAGAGTCAGCCTCACCAGACAGGAGCTGCCCCAGGCACCGAGCTCCCCTACACTTCAGCCACAGGGGGGTCCCCCACCACCCACCAGCAACTGCAGCCACTGAGAGACTGCCCCCCTGAGGACAAGCTGCTTCAGTTCACGAGAGACCTGCCCGCCGATCACCAGATGCTCCAGCTGCCGAGAGATGTCTCTCTTGTCCTCCTGTGGTCGCTGGACATCCGCCCCCCCGTGCTCCAACAGCTCCAGCCACTACAAGATGGCTCTCCTGTCCTTTTGTAGTCACCGGACACACCCCCTGTGCTCCCACAGCTCCAGCCACTATAAGATGGCTCTCCCGTTCTTCCGCAGTCACCGGACATGCCCGCTGCGCTCCAGCAGCTCCAGCCAATTCGAGATGGCTCTGCCGTTCTCCTGCAGTCACTGGACATACCTTCTGCACTCCAACAGCCCCTGCCACTGAGGGGCAACCCCCCTGACCTCCAGCGGGACACCCCATGAGATGACTAGTCAGCCTCAGACAGCATCTACTTTAAGTACCCCCTTGCCATGGATGCACTCATCTGTCCCATCTGTTGGCAGCCCCTACACTTCCCTCTCCTCGAAGGGGTCACCACGCATCTGAGAAGGTGCCACAACAAGTCCACCGCCTTCAGCTGTGCCCTCTGCAGCCTGCCCTTTGAGTCCCAGAAGAGTTGCAAGGAGCACCAGGCCAGCTGCAAGAAAGTACACACAACAGCAGCTCTGGCTCCGACCCCCCGCCATCCTATGTCCTGGTCCGCTGCTCCTACCCTGCAAGGGAACAGTACGACCCCACCAACCGCTGCCCAGAAACCTACCCCAGTCCCTGAGCTAGTGAACCAGGGCCCCGCCGCCAGGACGAAGCCTGCTGCAGAAGGAGACACCAGCCAAGCCCCTTCCAGCAGGGGTCCTGTCACAGCCTCGCAGGTCGCTCGGAAGCTATCCGAGCTGAGGCGTCTCAGTGCTACCTCAAGGCCCAACCAGCATGACCCCATCTCAAGAAGGGTCAGTGCTCCACCACACATGGCCGCCCGAAAATCTGCCGCTGGCCCTCAGACCACCCCACGAACACCAGCCACAAGGGGAGCCAACGCAGCTCCCCACCCGCACTACGAACCACACCCACTGGGGGAGCAGGAACCACCCCCTAGACCACTCCACATACTGCTACTGTCACAGGATCCACCACCACGACCAGACCGCACCACCAGTCCCCCATCATCGGACGGACCGACACCGCCCCAAAAGACGCCAGGCCGATCCCAGCCACCAGAAGGTCACGTGCTCCTACAGGTACCCACCAGATGACAACCATGCACGAAAGACCAGGCGTCACCTCCACACCCACCAACCCAATCCAAGTCCCACCAACAACCAACAACGGTGCTACCCTACCGGTGACTCTGCCTCAGGAATCAGCCAAGAGGTCCCCTGAGCCGCAAGTGAGACAACCTGTTGATCACGCGGCAAACCCACTGCCCACACCGGTCGAAGAACCCTAGGAACAGCAGCCGGATAGGCCAGCCACACCTTGGCAGGCCACCTGGATCGAGGAGCTCCAAGCGGCAGCTTCCTTCGAGGACTTTGACTAGCTCATCGACAGGCTCACCCACGAGCTATCTACAGAGGCTGCTTCAAAGAGGGCACCAAACCAAGTGACTACCCGACCTGCCTTCAGACGGCCCATCCCGAATCATGCCACCACCTCCAGAGGAACTGGAAGAAGGAACACCAACCATTGCTATAACCCGGCAGCAGCCTCCAAGATCCAGAAGCTGTACAGAACGAACCGCCTCAAGGCTGTAAGAGAGGTCCTCGATGGCCCTCCATCCTACTCCACGATCCCACCCGAGCGCCTCTACAGCTACTTCCTTCGAGTGTTTGGCAGCATGCCCAGGAACGACGCGCAGCGCCCGGACTGCCTTCGCCCCCTTCCCCATGTCACCAATACAGGCGACCTAGAGGCCGACTTCACGCCCAAAGAGGTGACAGCCAGGCTTTCCAGAACAAAGAACACCGCGCCCGGAAAGGACGGCATCCCCTACAGCCTGCTCAGAAAGCGAGACCCTGGCTGCCTTGTGCTCTCTGGCATCTGTAACTTATGCCGGCGCTTTGGCAGGTCTCCCACCTCCTGGAAGAAGGCCATGACTGTCCTGATCCACGAAAAGAGCTAGCGAGACGACCCCAGCAACTGGAGACCCGTCTCCCTCTGTTCCACGATGTACAAACTGTACGCCAGCTGCCTGGCAGCCAGGATCACGGAGTGGGCAAAGGCTGGGGGAGCCATCAGCCCGGCCCAGAAGGGCTTCATGCTGTCGGAGGGGTGCTACGAGCACAACTTCCTGCTCCAGACCGTCCTCCAGATGACCAAGAGGGCGCGGAAGCAGTGCGCGATAGCGTGGCTTGACCTGTCCAACGCTTCCAGGTCCATCCCCCACCACCACATCTTCAGCACGTTGGCAGAAGATTAACGCCCTCAACACTTTCTTGATCTCCCGCATAGCCTTCATCTTGAGAGTTTCCGCCGTGGCAAAGGTGCCCCTCAACAAGGCAGACAACACCATCCAGCAGCAGGTCAAAAAGTGGCAGTCCCTGACCCAGAGAGCCAGCAACAAGCTCATATACATTGCCCACAGGCACGGTGGTGCCAACATCCCCCACATGGGTGACCTCTGGAACATCACGGTCGTCACGCATGCCTTCTTCGTCCTGACGTGCCCGGATGCCATGGTAAAGAACGTCGCAGCGGCCGCCCTACGCTTTGTCATCGAGAAGCGAATTGGCAGGCCTCCCTCCAGCGCAGATGTAGCCACTTTCCTTAGCGGATCCCTGGATGGCGAATTCGCCTGGGACGGGAGCAACATTGCCTCGCTGTGGTCCCGCGCCTGCAATGCCATGCGGTGGCTGGGAAAGCGACTGGGCTGCCTCTGGGTATGGAGCGAGGAGCAACAGGAGCTGGGAGTCCTAGTGCCGCGGATCGAGATGGAGGGCAATACTATCGTCAGCCCTGGAGCCAGAGGCGTCCTGGAGAGGTCACTGAAGGCCGCCGTCCGTGCGCTCTACATGGACACCCTGAGGAAAAAACCCGAATAGGGCAAGGCCTTCGAGGTGACCAGCAAGTGGGACACCAGCAACCACCTTCCCCACGCGGGCAGCTTCACCCGTTTCGCTGACTGGCGGTTCATACACCGCGCCCGACTGAACTGCGTCCCGCTCAATGGAGCCGTCCACCACAGGAACCGTGACAAGCACTGCAGGAAGTGCAGGTATCCCATGAAGACCTTGCCCCACGTCCTGTGCAGCTGCAAGCCCCACGCCAGAGCCTGGCAGCTGTGCCACAAGGCCCTCCAAGACCGACTGGTGAAGGCCATCGCCCCACATCTGGATGAGATCGCAGTCAACCGCACCATCCCCGACACCAACAGCCGGCTGCGTCTGGACATCGTCGTCACAGACGAGGAGCGGAAAAAGATCATCCTCGTCGACGTGACGATCCCGTTCAAGAACAGGACCCCGGCCTTCCGGGAAGCCCGAGCCCATAAACTCGAAAAATACACCCCCTTGGCTGACACTCTGTGGACAAAGGGCTACAAGGTTTACACCAACACCTTGATCGTCGGGGCACTGGGTGCCTGGGACCCCTGTAATGAACGTGTACTTAGGGCCTGTGGAGTGGGCTGTCACTATGTGCGGCTCATGAGATGTTTGATGTTCTCGTACACTATTCGATGGTCTAGGGACATTTACAAGGAGCACATCACCGGCCACCACCATTACCAGGAGTGAGCCGGCGTGGCTTCGTGCACCCACGGGGGGGAGGAGACCTATAAACCCCCCCATTGAACTATATCCTCTGAGCCCTGAACCCACCGTACTGGATTCCACCCTGTGAGGGTCATCCTGTCCCCATTACCCAGCCCCGCTTACTTATACCCATGACTGAATGTAACCCACTGTATGAGCGATGCACCCTCACTGCTTCCTTACTGTACCTTGATCCCACCCACCGTACACCCCGCACTGGGGACATTGCAGACTGTATATATTATGTGCTAACCAATATCCAAATACCAGCGTCCCCCTATACTCTGTATGTTACCCTCGATGACTAATAACTGACGCTTCATACTCTCTGTATCATCTTTATTTAAATATTCTCTAATAAACTTTTAAATCTTTTTGTATCAGTTTGATATCTGGTATGTTCCCATTGAAAGCCTTATATCAAATAGATCTGTGGAGTGGGGAGATGGATTAGGGGCTTTCTCTATCCACTCCGTGCATCATCCTGGTATTGCAGTATCTTTGGGTGTGGTGAATCTTCCTGGGGAAAGCAGACTGGTTCAAAAACAGAAAAAGCAGGTGCTTGGTTGTGCTTTTCTTTTGTGTTTTTTGTTAGTTTCTCTCTTTTCTTTTTGTGATGTAGGTTTATCAAGCTTTGCAGCTGCCCTGCTTATTCCTGCTCTAGTGTTGTATCGTAAAGCACTTAGGAGATTTTGGATGAGCATCTCTCATCAGTGTCCCCCAGGACAGAGTTATTCCAGGAATAGTCTCTATGACTGGTTTCCCAGGGACTGGGGATAGTTTATAGGATCAGAAAAGGAAGGTTTGAATCATATTCATACACCCAGAGGCTGAATGGGGAGAGAGGCCCCAACTCCCTAACAATCCCCCCAAAGAAACTGTTCCCTGCTGTCCCATCCACACCCAACAACCCTCCAAGGTCACTCCCAGGCTCCTTCCCTCTCTCTCGGCTGCTCCACTCTCCCGTAGACTGGAGCGCCCCGGCGGCGCAGCCATAGCGGTTTAGGGGGAGCCATACCCTCAGCCAGGCCTTCCAGCTTTGTCCTGCCCTAATGCTGGCCCCGGAACTTCCACAAGGTGGCGTTGTTGTAGCCCAGAAAGCCTCTGGGCAAAGGCAGAGGAGCCGGAGAGCTGACAGAGTGGGGGCGGGCACCAGTCAGTGCTGGGCTTCCCCAAAATCTACCCTGTGCAGGGGCTGCTCCCCTTGAGAGCACCAGCCTCGGAGCCGCTCACATGGGAGGAATGATCAAGTGACAGGGGCGGTTCTGGGACTGCTGCCTAGGGGTGCTGGAGCCTGGGACAAGGGGAGCTCACAGGGGCTGCCACAGTCCCTGGCGGGAAGCAGTTTCCATACTATCCAGGGTTTGCAGTTCGTTCAGTGACTCTCAGTCCTCCCCCCACTGTACACGTCCCAGCGCCCTGGCCACTGCCCCACTTCCACAGAGGGGCGCCCCCTTGTGCTGCCGCCTCCCAGAGCTGCCTGAGGGCAGGCATGTCCCAGCCCCACGCTCTCAGTGCCAGGAATTAGGACAAGACGTCAAACACCCTCCTGGCTTGTCAAGTGCACGGGGCCAGAGGGGTGTTCCTGAGCCATGGCTGTGGATGCACCAAAGCCTCTGTGTCCGCCGGCGAGGAAGAGGAGGGCACCCTGGATGGCCTCACCTGCAGAGAGGAAGCCTGGGAAGGAGGGAAGCTGGGTGGAGAAGGGGCTGGGGGTGGGAGGCAGAGTGGGGAGGGGGAGATGGGGAGTGGTAGCTGCTAAGGGAAGCAGAGTGGCTCTGATAGCCGTTGTCTCAGGAGTAGCAGGCTGATGAGTAGCTTCTGGGTCCTGGGCAGTGGGTGAGGTTCTCTGGGGGGCCTCCTCCTGAAGAGCTGGTGAGATGTTGCTCCTGGCTGTGAGGTCCCAAAGAGCCGTCCTCTTGGTGCAAGATCTCCCTGCAGAGGAACCCCGTGGGGGTTTCTTCAGCCAGGCACTGATTTTTTTCATCCTCGCTGGTTGTCCGTGTCTCCCTAGAAGAGCAGAGGGTGGTCTTTGAGGTCAGTTACTACTGAGTTTTCCATGAGGCAGTAGATGCAGGAGCAGCTGCAGCTGAAAATTTCTGCAGAGCTGGCAAGAGAGTGATCCTCGTCTTGGTCTGTCCTGGAGCGTAGTGGTCTTTTTTCTTAGTCTTCCACAGTGCCCCTTCCCCTGAATTCCTGGGGATGTGTTTCCTCTTCTCCTCAAGACACTGGCCCTGCACCACCCTCTCCCCCCAAGGCTCCATCCCTGCCCTGCCCTCACGCCACTGCTTCCCCCAAATTCCTACCCTGCATTGCCCTTCCCCCCTAGGCCCCGCCCCATACTGCCTCTTCCTCCAAGGCCCCACCCCTACACTGTGACTTTCCCTGAGACCCCGCCCCTTCAACCTAACCCCCACCCTGACCCTTCCCCCCGAGACCACACCCTTGCACCGACCCTTCTCCCAGACCCATCCCCTCATCACCCCTTCCCCTGAGGCCCCACCCCCGCACCTGTTGCTGCTGGCCCTCTCCATCCTGCCTGGTGAGTGGTGCTGGTTGCACTGGGCCTGGGGCTGGGATACAGTAACAGGGATGAACTGGGAGCCAGGAATGTTGGAGACTCTGCCATGGCACCAGCTCCACCTGCCAGTGCTTGGAATCCAGCAGGGGGCATATGGAACGTCTGGGGTTCAGTTGCAACCTCTAAGGGATGCTGTGCTGCAGGGGGCAGGGTGGGGGCTCTCCCCTGGCAGTCAGGCTGGCCTCGATGTGCCAGGACAGTATGAGGGGGCGCTCTGCTCAGTGAGCGGGGTGGTCCCCTGTCAGTCAGGGCTGGCCCAAATGCCCCATGGCAGCACCAAGAGGTGCTCTACTGCAGGGGACAGGGTGGGGTCTCTCCCCTGGCAGTCAGGGCTGGCCACAATGCCATAGGACAGCACCAGGGGGCCCTGCGGTGCAGGAGGCAGGGTGAGGGCTCTTCCCTAGCAATCAGGCTGGCCCCGATGCCCCAAAGCAGGACTAGAGGGTGCTCTGCTGCAGAGAGTGGGGTGGGGACTCTCCCCTGGCATTGAGGGCTGGCCCCGATGCCCCAGGGTAGGACTAGGGGGTGCTCTGCTGCAGAGAATGGGGTGGGGACTCTCTCCTGGCCGTCAGGGCTGGCTCCGATGCCCCAGGGCAGGACTAGGGGGTGCTCTGCTGCAGAGAGTGGGGTGGGGACACTCCCCGGCAGTGAGGGCTGGCCCCAATGCCCCAGGGTAGGACTAGGGGGTGCTCTGCTGCAGAGAGTGGGGTGGGGACTCTCCCCTAGCGGTCAGTGCCGGCCCCAGTGCCCTAGGGTAGCACAAGGGGGCTCTATGCTGCAGATAGCAGTGTGCTGCTGCCCCTCCAGGTACTGGCTGTCAGGGCTGGGGGCTGACCCTGCCTGTGGGCCCCCTGGCTGGATGGAGCGGCTCATGCATGATGATCCTTTGCTCCTACACCTACCCTGAGGGGCAGCTCATCAGAGCTCTGCCCTGGAGGCAGGACCAGGAGAGAATTGTGCTGCTCACTGTAGCATTGGGGCAGGGCTATGACAAGGCTGAGCATGCCCATTTCCTGGGTGACCTGCAGCACAGCTGCACCCTGCAGCTCAACCCGCTGGCCCTCGGAAACGGGGAACTGAACTTTTTCGAGTTCCAGACCCAGAGTCAAAACTGGAGAAGCCCTCAAGCCCTGTTTCTCAAGGCATCAGGTAATCCCCAGCTCCTCTTGCAGAAACGTTTCACCAACAACTCAGCCTGGCCCCATGTGGTGTTATGTGCTGCTGTAAGAGAGCGCTGCCCCATCTTACGTGCTGTGGCTCTGGGGATGCTGGCTGGGGTGCTGAAGCCGGAGCGTCAGTGTGGGTCAGGGTTGGAATCGGCAGGGTGTCATGAGGAGTCCCTTGCATGTGGTCTGATGATACTAAGATTTCTTTTGAGTCTTGAAGGGTAGATTGCAGCTGCTACACTGAAAAGCAATCTGTTTGTTGTAGGTCTTACGAACGTGTTTGCTGAGGGTCCTGAGGGTCTTTTCTGCACAGAGGGAGAGGCAGAAGGGGAAGAGGAGGAGGTCTGTAGGGATCGGGTACTGGAGGTTGATACAGTCATCTTCCCCTGCCTCATCCTCCGTGGGGTGGACCTCTGTTGTGCCGGCAGACTTGCCAGGTGGTTCCTCTCGGTCTGGCAGAGAAGCTTGAGGAGGTGAAGTCACTCCGGGGTGGGGGTGCAGGACTCGTTGACCACGATATTTTTTTGCCTGGAAGGACAGCATGCAGAATCGAGATCCTGGGCTGTGGAGTGCATTCCTCTTGGAGCGGCCTTCCTACGGGCAGGATGGTAAGTAGTTTCGGGGTCTGGGGTTGAGGAGGTGGTTCCTTCAGGAGCATCCCTCTCTGGAGCAGCAAGGCAGCACTCAGCATCCTCATCCTGGGTCATCGGGAGGACTCCTCTGGTAGCAGCCTTCCCAGCAGGGCAGCGCTCAGCATCCTGGTCCTGGGCAGTGGGAGAGGTTCTCTGGGTGTCGTCCTCCTGAAGAGCTGGTGAGATGTTGTTGCTCCTGGACGTGAGGTCCCGAAGAGCCATCCTTCCAGGAGGTGTAAGGATGCAGGACTCTAGTGCCTGCAAGAAGCTTCAGCCAGCTTCTCAGATAGAAGCCACTTTCTTTCCTACAGTGCTACTAGTGCCCTTTCTGCTCTCCAGGCCTGCTCCCTCCAGCAGGACAGAGACACCCCTTAACTCCTCGAGTCCTGATTTCCTGCCATTCAAGGAGCTGGGGGCTTCCATTGCCCCCACCCCCTGCCATCAGATACTTTTCCTATGGGAATCTCCCTAGAGCAGGGAAGAAATCTGTTCTTCCCTTCCAACTAGTCTGCTCAGTAAATCCACCCACACTGACCTCATCTTGGCTGCTTTGTTTATCCGAGATTAGTGGTATCTTTGGAAAACCCTTAGTGTGCGGGGGAGTGAGGAGATCCGGGAGCTCCAGCAGATGCCCCTGAAGAACACCACCCTAGCTTTCTCTGGTCAGGCTCAGACTCACTGTCCATTAGGAGGTGAAGACCAGATGGGAGCTGCTGGATTGACCTTGATGTGCCATGTCCTTGTGTGGATGAAGGACCTACATCTCAGGGATGGCCAGCAGCAGATGTCAGATGTGTCCAGGAATAGTCTGAACAACCTTCACTGATAGGTAAGTAAAGTCATGGCCACATGTAGACCCCACAGGAATTGGGCGGGATTGAACCAGGGTCCTTCAGCACCAGCTGCGCTCCCTCAGTGTCATCCAATCCAGCTCCACCCACTAGAGCACGCCCCCTTCCAGAGTCACAGAACCCAGGAACCCTGATTCTCGGACCCGGGCCTCACATCACAAGGCCAAACATCCTCCCATTATGGGCGCTGGAGAAGGGACTGTCTGCAGAGTCCCCTCAACATTCACCCATCAGAGACTTCAGCCATGGGTGACCAGTGAATGAGCAGAGATCTCCGCTGTGGGAACCCAAAGGGCTGCGCATTTGGGTTTCCCAGGAAAGGCATCTGGCAGCCACTGACAGAGTGTTCCTGTGAGGAGATTTTCCATCTCTAACAAAGGTTTTCTGTTCCCACAGATCTCAGCCACTCAGCAGAATGCAGGAGAGCCGAGTGCTGACGGGCTAGAGGGGTCCCAGGTGTCACCCTGCGGCTGTGCAGCAGGGGCAGTGTCTGCAGTCACCATGGGCCAAACTCTGTGCTCCAGACAACCCAGGCTAAGGCTCCCTGGATTGCGAAGGGGACTTTCACTTGGGGAATCAGTTGCTGGTGCCTGTGTCCACAATTGGGATGTTTTCCTGAGTCTACTCAATGGTCCATGAAGTGCCATGCAAGCACGGGGAGAATGGACATTAAAGAGTGAGGCTGGGACCTCTGCAGAGCTGCTGCAGTCGAGCCTCCGCAGCCAGAAGAGTGACGATGGGAAATGCGCTTCAATGGCTGGCAAGAGCAGCAGCTGTCTCAGAAAGCTCTGCTCAGGCTCTAGGCAAGAGAGGCAGAACAAAGAGCCACACAGTGAAAGCCTTTAGCGAGACACGGTTTTCCAGTGGATTATGCTGGAACCAGACAGAAGACCCAAGGGACGACACATTGTGACAAAACTGGGCAGCCATTCGTGGCTCTGGAATACAAAAATGCAGCAACAGAAAGTACCCCCACCTTGCTAGCACTCTGCCTTGTGAAGGCTAAAATCTATAAGCATGCTGGAAACATGAAAGAAGCTACAAGGTGGATGGATGAAGCCCATGCCTTGGACACAGCAGATAGATTTATCAACTCCAAATGTTCAAAATAGATGTTGAAAGCCAGCTTGATTAAGGAAGCAGAAGAATTATACAGGGCCTCCCAGAGGTGGGGGGCAAGTGGGGCAACTTGCCCCAAGCCCTGGGCCCCGCAGGAGCCCCCACGAGAGTTTTTCGGGGCCCCTGGAGCCGGGTCCTTCACTCGCTCTGGGGACCCCAGAAAACTCTCGCGGGTCCTGGGCCCCCAGAGCTGCTTCTGCTCCGGGTCATTGTCGGCAATTCAGCGATGAAGGGTCCTTCTGCTCCGGGGCGGAAGGACCCCCTACCACTGAATTACTGCCGAAGACCCGGCACTTAGACGGCGGGTCCCACTTCGGTGGTAATTCGGCGGCGAGGGGTCCCTGCCACGGGACTTCAGGGCACTTCGGCGGCGCGTCCCAGGGCGGAAGGACCCCCTGCTGCCGAATTACAGCTGAAGCATGCCCTCCCACACCGTCGAAGACCCCAGACCCCCTGAATCCTCTGGGCGGCCCTGGAAATGTGTTCTTAGTTTACAAGGCAAGGAATCTCAGCAGTAGAGAACTTGAATGGACTGCAGCACGTGTGGTTCCAGACAGAATGTGCCCAAGCTTACCAGCAATGAATAAATTTCGAGAAGCACTTAAGAACTGCCATGAAATTGAGAGACATTTTGTAGAAATGACAGATGACCAGTTTGACTTCCACCCTTACTGTATGAGGAAGATTACACTTAGGTCTTATGTGGACCTTGTTAAAACTAGAAGACATACTTTGACAACATCCATTTTACTTCAAAGAAGCACAAATTACCATAGAGATAGATTTGAAGCTTCATGATAATCAGGGCCAGCTCCAGGCTTTTTGCCACCCGAAGCGGCAGAGGAGGAAAAAAAAAAGTTGCAACAGTGGTACTTTGGCTGCAGCTCCACCACGCCACTTTCTTCTTCAGCAGCGGGTCCTTCTCTCTGAGACCAAGTGAAGGACCGGCAGCTGAATGGCTGCCAAAGAGCCTGACGTGCCGTCCCTTCCCCTTGGCCGCCCCAAGCACCTGCTTGCTGAGCTGGTGCCTGGAGCCGGCCCTGATGATAATCTTCTAACAGATGATAATAAAGAAGACAAGGCTGATACTGCAAATATGTCTGACAAGGAGCTAAAGAAGCTTCACAATAAGCAGAGAAGAGCACAGAAAAAGCATAACTGGAGGAAGAGAAGATAAATGCAGTAAAAGAAAAGCAGCAGAAAAATCAGAAGACGAATAAGGATGAGGAGGAGGAAAATGGCCGTCCGAAAAAGAACTTATCCCTGAGAAACTAGCAAAGGTTGAAGCACCTTTGAAAGAAGCCACTAAATTTGTAACACCATTGAAGAATTTGGTGAAGAACAAAATAGAGACCCATCTTTTTGCATTTGAGATTTACTTCAGGAAAGAGAAATTTCTTCTGATGCTGCAGTCTGTGAAGAGAGCATTTTCTTTGACTCCAGTCATCCTTGGCTGCATGAGTGTATAATTCACCTCTTTGGCCGTGTATCTGAAAGTAAAGATCTACCAGATGGTTCCTGTCCCTTCAATCTTTCCAATTCACTATACAATCTCGGAGTGGATGCCACCATCTGGATGCCAACCAGTCTGACCCAGGCTTATACAGGACCCCGGTGGAATTGGCCAGCAAAAGGATCTGAGTCCCCACCCCGTTACCCAGAGGCCTGCCTGACATTGAGGCCTCTCTTTCTACTCTCGTGTGTGGCAGAGTCCTCATAACCCTGACAAGGCTGGGCCCAGGCTTCCTGAGAGGCTCGACCCCCAACCTTATCATGGTCACTTAGAACAGGGGCTGGGGTGTTCCCACTCTGGGCTACCCCACCCGGTTCCCTGGTGTAAAGGGCAGGATTCTGAATCCTGTAATCTGAGGTCAAATCTCAGTGGGACCCCCCCTGGCGCCTTGTTGGTTTGCTGGAGAGCCTGGAAGCTCAATGTGCTCAGCTACCCTGTCCCCATTTGTACACAAACGAGTTTTTTCCTTCCTGCTGGGGGACTCGTGCCCACTGGAGCCAGAGGTGAATACAGCTGTTCCAGAGTGCCCTTCTGAAGTAGAACGTGTCACCATGTGGCTTTGGGGGTCTGACTCCCTGGGAGCAAATCCCAGAGCAGTTCTGGGCATGTCTGGCCCAAGAAATGAGAGACTCCAGGTAGGTGAGGTAAAAGCTTTTATTGGGCCATGTTCAGTAGGTGGGAGAGAAGCTTTAGAGCTGCACAGAACTGAATTACTTGTAGGTCTCTGTGGGGCTTGAAAATTTCTCTCTCTCACCACTTAACTTCGTCCAATGAAAGAGATTCCCTCACCCCCCTTGTCTGCCCACGTTGGGAATGTCCAAGGACAGTCTTTGGACTGGGAACAGGGATGTACAGAAGATAAACTGGAGCTGCACAGAGTTCTTCTGTGGTACAGGTGTGATTTTATACCAAAAAACCCACCACAGTTCAGTCCAGGTACAGGTGCACTCTAGGAGCAGGGACGGTGCAGAGAAAGGGCAGATACAGAGCAGCTCTGAACACTGTGCACAAAACTGGCTGTCCTGTCCAGCAGCCCCTGTTTTCCCAGCCCCAAGCTTCCCAGCCACTGCTCTGCTGGTGCCCCTCACTCCCGACCTGCAGCCCCTGTTTGCCCTACTCTGAACTCCCAAGTCACCACTCTGCCAGTACCCCTCACTCCCAACCCACAGCCCCCACGACCCGAACCCTGAGCTAGCCAGTCACTGCTCTGCTGGTGCCCCTCTCTCCTGACCCCACAGCCTCCGTGATCTGAACCCTGAGCTCCCCATTCACTGCTCTGCCAGTGCCCCACACCCCCAACCTGCAGCCTCTGTTATCCCAGACCTGCGTTCTTTATTCACTAGTCTGTCTATGATGAAGTGGGACCGTTCTTAATGTTTCCTCTGAATACTGTGTGGGTGCCTCAGTTTCCCCTATACATTTCTTAAGTCTCCAGTGTGCATAAATGGCCAACAATCTGTCTCCTAGCAACAAATGGTCCGGGCCCTTCGCCCCTTGCAAGGAGATGGCTAAAGATGAACAAAGAGATCAGATGACCTCCTGGCCCAGGACAGAGACAAAGGCCAGAAAGGAGGGGCTGGAGGGGGTTTCAGTTTGGAGCTTGCTGGGGACAGGAAGTGAGGGTACCAGACATGGGGATCTGGCTCACTGGGCCCCAGAATGGGCCTGGCTGTGGGGTCCCGTTCTCTGTACCCACAAGCTCTGTTTTAGACTGTGTCCCTGTCATCTAATAAACCTCTGTTTTACTGGTTGGCCGAGAGTCACGTCTGACTGTGAAAAAAAGTGGAGGCTACAGCTCAAGGCCAGCCATTGAAAAGGGGAGTCAAAAACCATCACAGCTACCACTCTGTTGCAACCTGACAAGGTGATGTGCCGGAGAAACCTGTGGTCATGGTCGAGGTGTTGCTCTGTCATGCTGCTAATGCTGGCACGCGTTGGCAGCTGCTGTAGAGGGAAATTCACCCCTGTTGCAGAGGGCTAATACAATGGCTAGTCACCGTTTAAGTGCAAGGAGTGGAGGGGAGATGCGCTGAGCACCTGCAGGATTAGCCCCTTTTATGGCTTTGAGTTCAGTGGAACACTAGCAATGCTGGTATGCCTCCTATCACCGTGGGCCCCACTTTTTTCAACATTGCATTCCTTCCCTGCCCCCTGGGGGGCTGACTCACGTCCCCCTGCAGCTCTCCAAACATTCCTCCATTCCCCCTTAGGGGGTCAAATCCCACAGTGTGTGGACCCCCACAAGGTCCCAGTTGCCATTGTGAGCTAAGGCTCTTGTGGTGTTGGCTTAACTATAAAGGGAAGGGTAACAGCCCTCCTGTGTAAAATACTATAAAATCCCTCCTGGCCGGAGACACCAAAATCCTTTTATCTGTAAAAGGTTAAGAAGTTCAGGTAACCTGGCTGATACCTGACCCAAAGAACCAATAAGGGCACAAGATACTTTCAAATCTTGGTGGGGTGGAAGGCTTTTGTTTGTGCTCTTTGTTTTGGGGGTGGTTCGCTCTTGGGGCTAAGAGGGACCAGACATCAATCCATGCTCTCCAAATCTTTCTGAACCAGTCTCTCATATTTCAAACTTGTAAGTAACAGTCAGGCAAGGCGGCTTAGTTTTATCTTTGTTTCCTCAACTTGTAAATGTGCCTTTTGCAAAGAAGATTTATCTCTGTTTGCTGTAACTTTGAACTTAAGGCTGGAGGGGGTTCTTCTGGGCTCTATGAATCTGATTTCCCTGTAAAGTTATTTTCCATCCTGATTTTACAGAGATGATTTTTACCTTTCTTTAATTCAAAGCCTTATTTTTTAAAAACCTAATTAATTTTCCCTTGTTTTAAGATCCAAGGGGGTTGGATCTGCACTCACCAGGAATTGGTGGGGGAAAAGGAGGGGGAATGGTTAATGTCTCCTTGTTTTAAGATCCAGGGGTTTGGATCGGTGTTCACCAGGAACTTGTTTGGAGAAGTCTCTCAAGGGTACTGGGAGGGAGATAGTCTGGGGGGAAGGTAGACAGAGTTTCCAAATGACTCATAAATAATTTGAGTGGTGGCAGGAAAACCAGATCTAAGCTGGTAATTAAGCTTAGAGGTTCTCATGCAGTCCCCACATCTGTACCCTAGAGTTCAGAGTGCGGAAGGAATCTTGACAGCTGTCACTATAAAAGCTGATTTTGCATTCACTCTGAGACCAAGATAGTTTGCACTGAAATGTAAATTCACTCAGCCAACATCCCATTCAAGGGGTTGACTGAAACAGATGAAAGCTAGGAAATTCAGGGTGACACTTGAGCGATGTCTGCTCTTGCAGAGTTCAGTTTCAATGGATGAGAGTGACCCATGAAAGAAAAGCACTGGTTTGTGTCCTCACTTCCACAGGCCACAGAGAGCGTTTACATTTGCAGCACTTCCGTGGCCCTGAGGGGAACTCTCCCACAGTACAACTCTCTCCATTTTCACCATGGGCCTTGTGGGAAGGGTGTAGTGGTGATCTCTGGACATTCTAGGTCCCTGCACAGCCTCCTCTCCTCAAACACTCATTAGCTCCAGTAGCTCAGCGTTGCTCCAAGCAGGGGCTCCTTTGCTGCAGATAAGTGAGCACTTGCCAATAATACAGGGTTCTTTCAAAGTTCCCAGGGCTTCACAGAGGGAAGGGCAGGTGTCTGTTTACCTGATGTCAGAGGAGCAGAGCTGCTGGGCAGAGTGGTCACCTCTGGAGGCTAAAGCTCTGTAAACAGGAAGAAGGTGTCTTCACGTGCACATCACCACAAAAGCATCACCGGTCAGAGTTGGATGTCCCTCAGCGAGGTGGCTTTCGCTTTGCGGTGAAACTTCTGGAGTTTCACCGCAAAAAGTCATTGGCAAGTGTAGAGGCTCCCACTGCTTTTGCACAGAAACAGGACTTTTTCCACTTTAAATGGCGAGTGTAGACACGCCCTTAGCTCTTGGGCATCTTCTTGTGCCTGGCTGCCGACATCAAACGTGGTATCAAACCTCCTGTACTGTCCGCAGGTCCTTGCAGAGGACGGAGAAGCTCTGAGGCAGCATGGAGAGGCACGGGCCTGGGAGTCATGAAAGCTCGGTTTTAGCACTGTTCTGCTGTGGGGCCTTGGGTAAGTCACTTTCCCCTCACTCTGCCACTGTCCCCTTGTACCCTGCGTTTGTCTTGTCTATTTAAACTGTAAGTTCAAGGTCAGAGACTCTGTCTTAACTATGTGTATGTCCAGTGCCTAGCACAATGGGCTTCCACATTCAGCTGGGGCCTGTGGACACTACTGGAATATATAAATAGGTCATTCAGGGCTGAGTGGCAGCCTGCACTCAGTCACTTCTGTCAGTTCTAACACACTTTGTATTTTTTCGGTTTTGAACTTTCTTCCTCTCATTAGACAGCTGAGATCACAAGGGATAAGTTTTGATGCAAAACTTCAGTAGGATCATTTTTGCTGTTAAACATCCATTTTCTGAGCCCTTGGTACACAGAACAGAGAATAAGCTTCTGGGGCAGGGGAGGAAGAACATAGAGCACAAGCCTTTAGCGCTCACTCAGTAACATTTTTTCAATCTAGGAGATGAATTCCACTGTAATGAATTGGAGTTTACAGCAAGGCTGTCATAGCTTTTGGCAGATATTCTCACCTTCGCATTGGCAAATCATTTGGACAAGACACATCCATCAGGGGATTTTTTATTTCAGAGCAAAGGAACAGAACTCAAATTCCAATCGGATTTAAACATTCTGCACATATGTTGTACAGACAAAACTACACAGGATCGTTTTAGGGGTCAAGACCAAGATGCCACATTTATTGTGATCTATAACTATTAGCAAATACCTTAATACTTACACACACACACACACACACACACACACACACACCCCCCAAATGTTCTGCAGCTGCTGGATAGTTACCAGTCCCGATTGTAGCTTGAGTTCACAGCTGAGGGATCGTAGCTCATGGCAGCTAACTGGCAAGGAAAGCCGAGCATGAGGAGAAGCCAGGTCTCTGTTGGGCGCGCACCGATGCCCCTCGATGTTGATAGCAGAACGTTACCCAAAGTCTCTCATCTCACCCTTCTTTTTATAGGCTTTTAGTTTGGAATCAAAGTCTATAGGTCTTGCTGTGTCACGCTGCCTCTGGGTTTGGTGATTGATCACCCATCAATTGCAGGCGTGACTTTCATCCTTGAACCTGGCTTTGATCTTCCTTCTGTTGTTTCTTTTGTCCTTTCCTTTTTAGGGTGGATGCTTCTTACTTTGTTTAAGGCTATTGTCTAGGTCTTCAGCCGTTGGTATTTGAACTTTATCTCATCAAGACGGGCTGGCGCTGGAGGTTAATTCTATCATCCATACATACCTCATTCACACATCTAAACTAAACTAATAAAATTACAGCATGGCTCGCAAAAATGAAGGCTGCAGCACAAGCCTTCCACAAAATGGAGTAAGCATTTTAAAATGGGTTTTGAATTACAATAGTGCCCAGAAGTTACAATGTAGGCAAAATGGCAAGTGTAATGAAATGGTGAACAGAAGTTACAATGATACAGTGAATAACTAAAAACAATTTCATTTACATCAGTTCTAGATTGTCCCACTTTTGACCCTTCAATCCAGGGGTATTGAATGGGTCACACTCTATGTAATTGTTTTAAGGCTATATATTGGGAAACAATGTGAGCTTGTTGTTTTAGCTTAAAATACAGCCTTTTCATCCAGCAGCACCTGCCACACATTATAATTAACATTAAACTTATCACAATAAAGAAAACAACTATTGGGTGTAACATAATTGTTAAAGTTGAAGACCAAGAGGGGGACCATCCCTTTAAAATATCATACCAATGGTGCGTCATGATTTGTTCTGCTTGTGCAGATACTCTTAATATTTCAGATCCCTGATGTAAAATAGCCAAACTGCGTGTCTGAACCTGGGTCCGTGTGGTTTCAGTCAGTTGGCTAATTTGTTTATTTTCCTGCATTACTTTGTACAGATTTGTCCAATTGACCCCCAAAGTGAAGTTAAAGTCTAGAATATTACTGGTATCCAGTGTGTTAGTTCTTTTATCCTCATGAGTGGGGAAGTAATAGGTTAGGGTGGGAGTTTTTAACATAGTTATATTACACATACACTGTTCTACTGGCTGTTCTGAGATGTATTTGTCTTGCCATACAAGCTTCTCTAATCCAATAGACACAACTTTTCCTATCAAAATACACTTTTGTGGTACTGTTATCTAGTTCATTCCAGTAACAAGTTGCCAAACTTTTATGTTGTAAGGAGCAGGGCTCTTCTAATTTTGGTAAGGTAGGACATACCCATTGTTGTGCAGTCCACCTGGAACACGAGCGATGGTCTATGATTTCCCCTTGTTCCTTCAAATATGTTCCCACCAATCAAGGGGCCCAAGGATGTTTGCCCTGGAGAACTGGGAGGGATATGAAGGGCCACAGAGTAACTTTATATTTGTGGGGTTGTATAGTGATGTGCCCCATGAGAGTCGATGTGTATACCTTTGATTCCAGGGCCTTGTACCATCCAGAAACATAAGGAAGGAAAAGGTTATTTTTATGTTTTGTCAGCAGAGGAGTTAAGACTGTCATATCTTTAGCTCGTACCCAGTCCATTTCCCTCTCTGTCAGCATAATAGCTAATATTTGTTGTTCGGAACACCACAAAGCTAACGCTGTTTTGTTTGTTATGTCCCTCGTGGTGGCATATTGAGCCCAGAATGCCCGGTTAACATGTTCCCACATCTGCCATTGCAAGATCATTGTGTCTACCCCAGTTTGCACCAATTTAGCGATCTGGTGCTCTTGCCTCTATACAATAGCATGATGCAATGTTTCTACCACACTGGCCTTATTTTTCAGTGCTTCTAGATCTACCGAATTTAGAATTCCGGTCCCTGCTCCTATACCTCCTAACAAGGTATCTGTTATCCCTCATCGCTGACTAGGGAAGGGATATTCTGGTTGTAAGGATTTGAACCATGCTTCAAATAGAGGGGAGCTATGGTGTTCTGGCCGAGTTAGAGTTAAATTATTCGTGGTCCAGTTTATTGAAAGGTGTAAGGTTACAATTAATGGCACCACTTGTGCCTCTATGGGAGGCTGCATCTTAAGCAAATGAGGACAGGGTACTTTTATGGGCTGTGGACCATTTAAAAACAGTACTGTTGTACTTCCTACTAATTTGGTTTCTTTCACCCATACTGTTATTGTCCGAGTCTCTCGGGGTCCTGGTTTAAAGGGTGGGAATGTATGGTATCCAGGGAGGACGGGGTGACGATGATGATTGTGATCTATTATAGGCTGAGTAGGTGACAGTGATACCCACAAGGGATGAAGCACATGCTATTAAGAAAACAGTTTGATCTGGGATACATGTACCTATTTAAGTTTCCCATCTTTCTCAATGTGGTACCAGAGGGCTGAGACGGTTTCTATGCAATAAGGACCTACCCATTTAGATTCTAAGGTGTGATCCTTCTTACCCAATTTTAAATACATTACCCGATCTCCAACTTCCCATAAAGTGGGTTCATTGGTTCTTTGTTTTTGCATTTTTTCATTCATGTGCTCAATAGCTTGATTGATCCTGTACTGTAATGTGGTTTTATCCTCCTGTAATTGTTTTAGCCATTGGAAATAATCATTCTGGGGGGCTGTAGGATGATCCTCTGGGTGTGTATTAAAATGTTCAGGATCAATCATTAACTTCATTGGTTGTCCAGAAAGAATTTGATGTGGCTGGATCTTAGTTCTCAGCCTGTCACTACAGTGAATGGCAGCTAAGATTAGAGGTAGTTTCTCAGGCCAGTCCTTACCAGTATGGTTTATTACTTTTCGCAGTACCTCTTTAATAGTGCATTTCATCCTTTCAACCTGGCCAGAGGACTGGGGTCGGTATAGGATGTGGAATTTCTGGGTGATCCCTAGGACTTGTAACATCATTGTGAAAATTTTCCCCAGAAATGCACTTCCATTATCTGAGTCTATAACCTCAGGGGTTCCATATCTGCACACCACTTCGGTGAAGAGTTTTAGCTGCAGTCCTAGCACTGTTATCCCTAGTGGGGAATGCTCCCACCCATCCTGAAAATGAATCTATAATAACCAACAAATATTGGAATCCTTCTTTACTTCTAGGCAACTTATCAATAAAATCCATCTGTATTCTGTGCCATGGTCCCAACCGTCTCTGGTGCATCATTGGTTGCCAGTGAGGGAGACGAGCTTTGACTTTGCACAGCACGCACAATTTTGCACCCATGTTTTTTCATCATCCTCCACCCCTTGCCAGTCTGCTACCTGCCTTAGCCTTCTTAAGGTCCCTTCTGTCCCCTCATGCATGAAGTGATGTGCCACGCTAATCAGCTCCTGCCGTTCCGTTTTTCCCAGAGTTTGCTGCCATGATCACTCACATCGCTAGATGGCAGCAGAGTATCAGAAATGAGCTCCCTAGCGGTTCTGGCAATAGCATCGGCTGGCCTGTTCCACGTGGTCTCTCATCACTCGATCAGTGACTCCCTGTAATTCGGGTGCTGCACAGGTAGCCATGAGGCGTTTAAGCTCAGAGACTGTTAAATCTTTTCTGCTTGCCAATTGCAGCACACGCAGAGCCCATTTTGAGAAATTTTCCAAGTTAAGGGGTCCAAGCATTTTTGCCATCTGATACGGAGACGATTGTAGTAGCTGTGCTAGTCCCTGCAGCTGTGTCTGTTCTTGTTACAGTAATTCTGTTAACGGCTGCAACCGGCCCCTGGGGCTCAGGATTGCTGCTCTGGATCTCTCTTTCCCAGCCCTCGCTAGATTCCCTCGGGGCATCTTTCCAGTCAGGGACGTCCCTCTGGGGATCAAAGTCCCACTCTCCTGCCGTCACTGCTGCTATCTGGCGGTTTGCGAATCCAAGCCTTTGTTTAAGGTGCTGGATAAGGGACTCGCATCGGCTGTGATTAACGAGGAGAGTTTTACTTTGTTCTATGGTTAACCTCTTTACCATGCCCTGCAATACTTGATTTTCTTTTTCTGTTTTTGCCTTTTCCTCGACCTGTTCCTCTAGCCTCTTCTCTCTTTCTTTGCCCTCCCTGATTGCCTCCCAGAGAGGGTCTAACTGGTTTTGCACCCCCATCGCTATCGCTTTCCATTTTTCTCCCTCTTTTTCCACATGAGTGAGTTTTTCGTGCAGGGAGGTATTCTCCTCCTGGCAGGATGCCAAGCGGGAGTTTAAATCCCTGCATGCGTCCCACAAAAGCCAGATTGCTGCGGAATCCCTTTTAGGCCGAATGGGCTTGTACAGGATTATAACCGCGCCAGCCTATCCTCCAAATCTGAAATAGTCTACACATCTCCCAGCCCCCCGTCAGTCCACGGGCTGTGTCCAAACCTCTGTAGTACTTCTTTAAAGGGTGTGGGTTCTTGTACAAAAGACAGCATTCCCTGTTTCTCTCTAAAGATGTCTTTAGACTGTGTCTTCTGAAACATTTTCCCTAACAAGTGTGTCATAACCAACTACAGCACAAGAAACCGAACTGATAAATATCAAAATATTATAACCTCCAATTCCTAAAGGAGCGACTTACAAATAGCAATTTTCCCTTTTTAACTCCTGGTAGAGCAAGTTTACAATCAATGTCCAAACCTAAACTCCTATTTCCTTCAGAGATTATGTGGCTCCTATAGTGCCAGGCTTACTAAAGCTGGTGATGTGCACACCAGATTTTATAATAACTGTGGAGTCTATGCTTGCTCCCCCTTTGCATTCAGTTCTATATAACCTCATCCCCCACAGCCCTGACCCCCAGCTCTGAGCCCAGCTCCTCTGAGCCGGGCAAACCCCCGACCCCATCCCCCACAGCCCTGACCCCCAGCTCCGAGCTGAGCCCCTCTGAGCTGGACACCCACCAACCCCATCCTCATCCACCCAACCCCTGACCCCCAGCTCCAAGCTGAGCCCCTCTGAGCCAGGCACCCCCTGACCCCCAGCTCTGAGCCCAGACCCTCTGAGCCGGTCACCCCCTGACCTGATCCCCCCCAGCCCTGACCCCCAGCTCCGAGCACAGCCCTTCTAAGCTGGCCACCCCCCGACCCCATCCCCCACAGCCCTGACCTCCAGCTCTGAGCCCAGCCCCTCTGAGTTGGGCACCCACTGAACTCATCCTCATCCCCCACAGCCATGACCCCCAGCTCCAAGCCCAGCCCCTCTGAGCCGGACACCCCCTCGAACCCATCCCCCGCAGCCCTGACCCCCAGCTCTGAACCTAGCCCCTCTGAGCCGGGCACCCCCCAAACCCATCCCCCACAGCTTTGACCCCAAGCTCTGAGCCCAACCCCTCTGAGCCGTGCACCCCCCAGCCCCAACCCCTTTCCCCACAGCCCTGAACCCCAGCTCTGAGCCCAGCCCCTCTGAGCCGGACATTCCCCCGACCCCATCCCCCACAGCCCTGACCCCAACTCTGAGCCCAGCCCGTCTGAGCTGGGTGCCCCCCAGCCCCAACCCCTTTCCCCACAGCCCTGACCCCCAACTCTGAGCCCAGCCACTCTGAGCCAGGCACCCCCTGAACTCATCCTCATCCCCCACAGCCCTGACCCCCAGCTCCGAGCCCAGCCCCTCTGAGCCGGACACCCCCTCGACCCCATCCCCCACAGCACTGACCCCCAGCTCTGAGCCTAGCCCCTCTGAGCCGGGCACCACCCCCGACCCCATCCCCCACAGCCCTGACCCCCAGCTCTGAGCCCAACCCCTCTGAGCCAGGCACCCCCCAGCCCCAACCCCTTTCCCCACAGCCCTGACCCCCAGCTCTGAGCCCAGTCTCTCTGAGCCAGGCACCCCCCGACCCCATCCCCATGACCCACAGCTCCGAGCCCAGCACCTCTGAGCCAGACAGCCCCTGACCCCCAGCTCCGAGCCCAGACCCTCTGAGCCGGGCAACCCCAGACCCCATCCCCATCCCCCCCGACCCCTGACCCTCAGCTCTGAGCCCAGCACCTCCGAGCCGGAAACCCCCTGATCCCCAGCTCGAAGCCCAGCTCCTCTGAGCCGGGCACCCCCCGACCCCATCCCCATCCCCCCGACCCCTGACCCTCAGCTCTGAGCCCAGCACCTCCGAGCCGGAAACCCCCTGACCCCCAGCTCCGAGCCCAGACCCTCTGAGCTGGGCACCCCCTGACACCATCCCCATCCCCTCGACCTCTGACCCCAGTTCTGAGCCTAGCCCCTCTGAGCCGGGCACCCCCCGACACCATCCCCATCCCCCCGACCTCTGACCCAAGTTCTGAGCCCAGCCCCTCTGAGCCAGCCAACCCCCTGACCACATCCCTATCCCCACCAGCCCAGACCTCCAGCTCCGAGCCCAGCCCCTCTGAGTCAGCCACCTCCCTGATCCCATCCCCATGACCCTTGAGCCCAGCGCCTCTGAGCCAGACACCCCGTGACCCCATCCCCCCAGCCCTGACTGCCAGCTCCAAGCAGGGCCGGCGCTTCCATTTAGGTGACCTAGGCGGTCGCCTAGGGCACCAGGATTTGGGAGGGCGGCATTTTGCTGCCGGCGGTGGCAATTCGGTGGCGGCGGTCCTTCCGTGCTCTGGGTCGGTGGCAGCAATTCTGCAGTGGGTCCTCCACTCGCTCCAGGACCTGCCGTTGAAGTGCCCCAAAGACCGGGAGCGTGGCAGGACCCCCGCCTAGGATGCCAAAAACCCTGGCACCGCTCCTGGCTCCGAGCCCAGCCCTTCTGAGCCGGGCAGACCCCATCCCCATCCCCCTGACCCCTGACCCCCAGCTCTGAGCCCAGCCCCTCTGAGCCAGCCACCCCCCGAAGCCATCCCCATCCTCCCCCAGCCCTGACCCACATCTCTGAGCCCAGCCCCTCTGATCTGAGCACCTCCTGTCCCCCAGCTCTGAGGCCAGCCTCTCTGAGCCGGACACCCCCTCGACCCCATCCCCCATAGCCCTGACCCCCAGCTCTGAGCCCAGCCCCTCTGAGCCAGGCATCCCCCCAACCCCTGTGATGAAATAGAAATGTTCTTAATGTTTTCTCTCAATACGGTGTTGGTGGCTCAGTGTCCCCTAGGCAGTTCTTAAGTATCTGGCAGAGCAAAGGGCCAGTGCCCCTAACTGCCTGACCCTCTGTCTGCTAGCAACTGATGGCCTGGGCCCCTCCCCTGCAAAGATGCCAGCTGAAGGTGTTGGAGACAAAGAGATCAGGTGACCTCCTGGCCCGGGAAAGGGGCTGAGCAGAGAGGAGGGGCTGGAGGGGGTGGTTAGTCTGGAGCTGGCTGGAAACAGGGAGTGAAGTGCAGAGGTGGGGGTCTGGCTCACTGCCCCCCAGAATGGACCCAGCCGAGGGATCCAGTTTGCTGTATCTACAAGCTCTGTTTTAGACCCTGTTCCTGTCATCGAATAAACCTCTGTTTTCCTGGCTGGCTGAGAGTCACGTCTGACTGCAAAGTGGGGGTGCAGGACCCTGTGGCTTCCTCAGGACCCCGCCTGGGTGGGCTCGCTGTGGGAAGCACCCGGAGGGGCAGAGGATGCTGAATGCTCCAAAGAGACCCAGGAGGTGAAGCCGTGTGAGCTTCTTGCCCTGAACAAGTCTGCTCCAAGGGAGAGGAGGCTCCTCAAAGTCCTGTTTGGCTTGGTGGGGAGCAGTTCCAGAGCATCGTCAGGTGACTCTGTGACAACCCCATCCCCCCCATCCCTGACCCCCAGTTCCGAGCCCAGCCCCTCTGAACCGTCCGCCCCCCAACCCCATCCCCCCCAGCCCTTTCCTCCAGCTCTGAGCCCAGCCCCTCTGAGTCGGGCACCCCCCAACCCCAAGCTCAACTCCTCTGAGCCAGAACCCCCCCGAACCCATCCCCATCCCCCCCAGCCCTGACCTCCAGCTCTGAGCCCAGCCACTCTGAGCCAGCGACCCCTGACCCCATCTGCATCCCCCCGAGCCCTGACCCCCAGCTCCGAGCACAGCAGCTCTGAGCTGGGTCCCCCTGAACCCATCCCCCTCAGCCCTGACCCCTAGCTCTGAGCCCAGCTTCTCTGAGCCGCGCAACACCCCAACCCCATCCCCCCAGCCCTGATCCCCAGCTCTGAGCCCAGCCTCTCTGAGCCAGACACCTCCTGACCTCCAGCTCCGAGCCCAGCCCCCTGAGCCGTCCGCCCTCGACCCCTGACCCCCAGCTCTGAGCCCAGCCCCTCTGACCCAGACATCCCCTTACCTACAGCTCCAAGCCCAGCCCCTCTGAGTGAGACACTCCTTGAAACCCAGCTCCGAGCACAGCCCCCCTGAGCTGTCTGCCCCCGACGCCTGACTCCCGACCCCTGACCCGCCACTCCGAGCCCAGCCCCTCTGAGCCAGACACCCCCTGACTTACAGCTCCTAGCCCAGCCCCTCTGAGCCAAACACCCCCTGACTCCATCCCCATCCTCCCCCAGCCCTGAACCCCATCGCCGAGCCCAGCCCCTCTGAGCTGGGCACCCCCTGACCTCCAGCTCCAAGTCCAGCCCCCCTGAGCTGTCCGCCCCCGACCCCAGCCCCCCGACCCCTGACCCCCAGCTCTGAGCCTAGCCCCTCTGAGCTGGGCCCCCCCGATCCCCAGTTCCAAGCCCAGTCCCTCTAAGCCAGGCACCCCCTGACCCCCAGGTCCGAGCCCAGCCCCCCTGAGCCGTCCGCCCCCTGACCCCTGACCCCCGACCCCTGACCCCCAGCTCTGAGCCCAGCCCCTCTGAGCCAGACACCCCCCGAACCCATTCCCCCTCAGGACTGACCCCCAGCTCCGAGCCCAGCCCCTCTGAGCCGACCACCCGCCAACACCATCCCCATCCCCTGACCCCTTATCCCCATCTCCGAGCCCAGCCCGTCTGAGCCGGGCTCCTCCCCGACCCCATCCCCATCCCCCCGACCCCTGAACCCCAGCTCTGAGCCCAGCCCCTCTGAGCCAGACACCCCCTGACCTACAGCTCCAAGCCCAGCCCCTCTGAGCCAGACACCCCCTAACCCCCAGCTCCGAGCCCAGCCTCTCTGAGCCATCCGCCCTCGACCCCATCCCCCCGACTCTGACCCCCTGCTCTGAGCCCAGCACCTCTGAGCCAGCCAACCCCCGAACCCATCCCCATCCTCCTCCAGCCCTGAACCCCAGCTCTGAGCCCAGCCCCTCTGAGCCACGCACCCCCCCGACCCCATCCCCATCCCCCCAACCCCCAGCTCCGAGCCCAGCCCCTCTGAGCTGGACACCCCCCCAACCCCATCCCCCCCACACCCATGACCACCAGCTCTGAGCCCAGCCCCTCTGAACCAGGCACCCCCAAACCCCACCACCCCCATGGCCCTGAGCCCAGCCCCTTTGAGCCGGTCACCCCCCAACCCAGAGCCCAGCTCCCCACCCAACCTTGGGTAACAGCAACTACCCCCAAGCAGCGACAGGCCATTGGCACCAACCATCACCATCACCCAGCAACAGCCCATTATGTAATTGCAAATGTATACATACCAGTAAAGCATTTAATGTTTTTAAATAATGTATTTGGTGTATTTTCAAATTATTATAAGTTAATTTTTGAATGTATTTCCCTAGTTAATTTTTACATTTCCAAATACATGTTACTATAGTATTGCAACTTTTTTTTATGGAAGGGGCCCCCAAAATTGCTTTGCCCCAGGCCCCCTGAATCCTCTGGGTGGCCCAGCCCAGGGTGTGTGTGAGGAGCCGGGAAGGGAGGGAAGCGGGGTCCCCTGGAGCCGAGCCTGGGCTGTGGCGGCAGCGAGAGGGGCTCCCGGAGTGTGTGAAGGAGGTCAGCGGCCGGCTGGGCTCATCGGTGCTGAGCAGGTAGCCCCGCAGCCGGAGATCCTCGCCTTCCTGCCCTCCACGGCTGGGCCGGGGCACTGTGAGGCTGAAAAGTAGCAGGTCCGGGGGGCTCTCCAGGTCCTCGGCTGCCAGCATGTTGTGGGTGAGGGCGGTGAGCACGAACTGATCCATCTTGGCCGCCAGCAGCACCGCAAAGCCCAGGGAGGGGGCCGTGTTCTCCGCGCCACCCCGCAGCCGCACCGCCACCTGGAAGTACTCCCGCTCCACGCCACCCAGCAGCTCCACCCGCATGGGGACAGAGTCGCAGCTGGGCCAGGGCTCTGTTGCCGTGTGCAGGTAGCGGATCTCGCGTTTAGGGGGAAGCCCAGTGCTGGGGCAGCAGGGGGTGTGGGTGGGTGGGGCACTGGTGGGCAGGGAGGGAGTTCAGGGCTGGGGGGGCAGCCAACATTTTTTTACTTGGGACAGCAAAATACCTAGAGCCGGCCCTGGGCAGAGACAACCGGCTGACCCCCGTCGAGCAGGCCAGAACCCACCGAAGCGCATCAAGGAGAGATAGAAGACTGGAAGATAACTTATGCCCATCATGAATGTACCATCTGCTGATCAACCTGAGGAATGTTATCCCAATCCCAAATTCAGCATGATGAAGCAACTTCCATCGACATACATCGAGGCAAAGACCTATAAGAACAGGACCAGAGGACTGTGATCTTTGAGTCTGGTTCTGCAACCACCCTCTAGGAGCATCAGCTGCGCATCTAACAACAGCTTGGCTCCAATCTCACGTCCAGGGCACCTGGCCAGTGACTTGGCACGAGCAACTGAAGGCTGGTAACTATAACTGATCATTGCAGAACCTGTGTGAATGTATGCATGTAATAATCATCTGTTTTATTTGCAATTAACGTGGCGTTATAAGATCCCGTTGGTATTATTTTATTAGGATAACATTGTAGGCTACTTAAGTCTGCATTTGTTACTGTGCTAATCAAAATATGTACAAAATGAAGAAACAAAAATTGAAGAGTCAGGCATCCGGGAAGACGACTGGCAGAGCAAGAGAAAGCAGGAAGCCAAATCAAGCAGAGAATGAAACAATGCTCAGGGAGTATCTAAGGAAGAGGAGTTTAAAAGAATAGTGGGGAGAGGCCCCAGCAGAAGGGAAGTAGCAGCAGAGAGCTTGGGAGCACAGGGCCGGCTTTAGGAACTGCGGGGCCCAATTCGAACATTTTCGGTGGGGCCCTGGCAGGGATGACTTAAAAAAAAGTGGAAAAAAAAGCCTTTCATTTCTGTCATGTATTATTTACTTTCCATAACTATATGAATAATAAAATTATATATTATATACCTTGCATCATATATGCTGTTGATTGGCTATTAATGACCGCCGTTTCACATGTGTGGGTCCCCGCCACTCCCTGGGGGTGTGCACATGTGTTGGTCCCAGCTGCTCCCTGCCCCCCTCATTGAAGCAGGTGTGCAGGGTTACTGCCCTGGAAACTGCATGGCAGCAGTGGACATGGGGCTGGCTGGAGGCAGGGCAGGGGCTGACTGGAGGTAGGGTCTGACTGCAGGCAGGGCAAGGGGTGTGGGGCTGGTTGGAGACAGGGGGTGTGGGGCGGGCTAGCTTCAGGCAGGGCTGCATGGGGGTGCAGCAGGGGTTTGCAGGGCTGAAGACAGAGGAGTGCGGGACTGGCTGGCTTCAGGCAGTGGGGTGCAGCAGGGGTTGACTGGAGATAGGGCAGGGGGTGCAGGCTGGGCAGGGTGTGCAGGGCTGGTGCGGGCAGCAGTGTGTGTGGGGCTGGCTGGCTTTGGGCAGGGCTGCAGGGGTGTGTGGCAGGAGACAGGACAGGGGGTTGGCAGGGGTTGGCTGTGGGCAAGGGGTGCAGAACTGGCTGCAGGCAGGGGGGGCTGGACTGGTGTGGGCAGGTCAGGGGGTGCAGCAGAGGCAGCTGGAACCCCAGCCCTTTAAATAGCCCCCAAACCCCCTTCTACCCCACCCCGGACCTTTTAAATAGCGGTGGGAGCGCTGGGGAATGCATGGGGGAGGCGGGGCTCCGGCGGCTATTTAAAGGACTAGGGTGGCAGAGGCAGCTGGAGCCCCGGGCCCTTTAAATAGCCCCCGGAGCCCCTCATTGCCCCAGGGCTCTGGGGGCTATTTAAAGGACCCAGAGCTCCAGCCGGGGTCGCGGGGCTTGCCACGATCTGGCTGGAGCTCCAGATGGGAGAGCGGGGCTTGCCGCACTCCGGCCGGAGCGTGGCAAGCCCCACGGCCTCGCTCTCCCAGCCGGAGAGCGGCAAAGTCCCGCTGCCCTGCTCTCCTGGCTGGAGCCCCGGCCAGAGCACGGCAAGCTCCACTGCCCTGCTCTCCCGGCCAGAGCCCCGGCCGGATCGCAGCAAGCCCCACCGCCTCGGCTGGAGCTCTAGCTGGGAGAGCGGGGCCGTGCCGCGCTCCCGCCGGTGCTTCGCTCAAAGGAGCGGGACCATGGAAGGCCCCGGAGCAGACCGCAGCCGGGGACCAGGGTAAGTGAAAAAAAAATTTAAAAGGTGCCTAAGGCGCAGGGCCCTCTTAGGCGCGGGGCCCGATTCCCTGGAATCGGCCAAATTGGCCTAAAGCCGGCCCTGTGGGAGCAGTAAAACCCCCTTGGAAAAGCGTAACCCCTTTTGAATGGTGGCATTTTCCAGTGTACTAGCCCCTGAGTACTTAGGCAGATTTGTATGTACCTGCTCCAGTGATTAAAGGAGCAGCAGAGAGGTCTGGAAAAAAATGAAGCAACCCATAGAGGAGCCAGCGGGCCAATGGAAACGGGGAAGCAGGGAGAGGCCCAGGCCTCACAGGAATCCCAGCACAACTATTAAATGGCTCTGACTTGACTTCTTTAGAGAAGCCGCAGCTCCGTCCCACACGGGCACTAGGCTATAGAAATAGCACCTGGGCTTCAATTCCTTGTGGGTGGAGAATAATGGAGGGCTGTTGTGACCCCCCCAATGCTACAGCCCGGCTCTAGAGTTCCTAGCAATGTGGCAGAGGGGTTGAGCTCCTTGGGGCGCAGAACAGGGACTGCAAAAACCTCTTCCGGGTCAGCCCCTGCCCCATGGCTGCTGGGTCCCCAGAGGACAGGAGGAAGCTGCTCATGCAGGTGAGCCTGGCTGGGGCAGGTGTGATGGAGTAGGGACTGTCTGTATGGGGGATGGGAGAACCGGGGTGGACTTTAGGTGAGAGACAGGACCTAGGTCTATAACCTGAGCCAGGTAGGGAGGGAGGGGTGTCAGCGCCTTTTGCCCGGGAAGCCAGACAAAGGAGGGACAAAGGAAGGGACCGGCTGGAGGGGAGTTAGTTTTAGTTTCGGTTTTGGGCTGGGTGGTTGGAATTCAGGGAATCCTAAGCTGGGATCCGAACACCCTGAACCCCCAGAAGGACTTGATTGGGGGGTCCTGGTTGTGCCTCCAAGCGCTGCTGTAACCTGCATTCCTGTTGTCCAATAAACCTTCTGTTCTACCAGCTGGCTGAGAGTCACTGAGAGTCCCAGGAAGAGGGGTGCAGGGCCGGACTCCCCCACCCTGCGTGACAGCAGGCAGCAGGCTGTGCTGTCAGAACTGCGCATGCTCAGGCCAAGCTTTGCAATGGACCCTGGCCCCCATCAAACCCCAAGGGATTCACCCAGCGCCGAGCACACGCGCTTTGTGCCGGTGACGGACGGGCCAGGTGCCCACGTTGATTCCAAAGCCGCGTCCTTGTAGGACTCGGGAGCCCTGGGCTCAGCTCTGTGGCTGGCCTGCTGGGTGCCCTTGGGCAAAGCGCGCCTCCCTGCCTCAGTTTCCCCACCTCTACCATGGCAGCCCGGAGCTGGATGGTGAAGCCAGCTGAGGGCGGGGTGGAAACCCAGCCCATCTCCCACTGCTGGGAAGGGGCAGGCTCAGCCCATGCCTACCCCAGGGCTCTACCAGTGCTACCGGCCCCTCTTGGGGCGGGGGGGGGCACCGGTGCAGCGTCAGTGCAATGTGCAGCCACCAAGGCCGGCTCCTGACGGGCTGGAGGAGGAGAGGCGGGATCCCCCCGTGGGAGGGGCCCGGAGAGCAGCGGGACCAGGGCTGCCTGACACCCCCCCTGGCTGCTGGGGCTCCGCCCCCTGGTCCCCTGGCACCGCCCCACGAGGAGGGCGCGAGGCTGGGGGCGGAGTAACGGGCGGGAGGAGGCGGGTGAGAGCGGGCGCGGCTGCTCGGGGTTTGCAGTGGGGGAGGGGCCGGAGCTTTCCGCTCGCGCTCCGATTGGTCAGGGCTCTGCCTCCGCTGCCCATTGGCTGTGTCGGGAGCGGCTGGTGTTCCAGGGGCGTCACGTGGCCACGAGGCGCTCGGGAGGTGGGTGCTGAGCAGCTCGTGGTGGGGCCTGGAGCGCGAGCGGGTAAACTGGGGGGGGACCCTGAGCTGCCTCCAACCACCCCCAAATATCCCTCCGGCCCCCAATGCCTCCCACCCCCCTTTTACCTCCCCAAATACCCCTGGCCCCCAAGTGCCCCCACCCGCCTTTTACCCCTGCCCCCCATTGCCTCCACCCCCTGCCCCCAAATATCCCTCTGGCCCCCAATGCCTCCCACCCCCTTTTACCTCCCCAAACACCCCTGATCCCCAAGTACTCCCACCCGCCTTTTACCCCCACCCCCAAATATCCCTCTGGTCCCCAATGCCTCCCACCCCCCCTTTTAGCTCCCCAAATACCTCCGGGCCTCCAAGTGCCTCGCCACGCCTCCAACCCCTACCCCCAAATATCCCTCCGGCCCCCAATGCCTCACACCCCCCTTTTACCTCCCCAAATACCCCCGACCACCAAGTGCCCCCACCTGCCTTTTACCCCTGCCCCCAAATATCTCTCCGGCCCCCAATGCCTCCCACCCCCCTTTTACCTCCCCAAATACCCCCGACCCCCAAGTACCCCCACCTGCCATTTACCCCTGCCCCCCAATGCCTCCAACCCCTGCCCCCAAATATCCCTCCAGCCCCCAATGCCTCCCACCGCCCTTTTACCTCCCCAAATACTCCTGAGCCCCCATTGCCTCCCAACCCCTTCTACCCCTGCCCTCAAATACCCCCGGGCCCCCATTGCCTCCCAACCCCTTCTACCTCTGACCCCAAATATCCCCCCTGGCCCCTACTGCCTCCCACCCCCTTCTACCCTCACGCCCAGAATCCCAATGCTTCCAACCCCTGCCCCCAAACACCCCCCGGCCCCCCAAGTGCCTCCACCCCCTTGTACTCCTGCCCCCAAATGCCCCCTGGCCCCTACTGCCTCCCACCACCTTCTACCCTGCCCCCAGATACCCCCCTTCCCCCCCAATGCTTCCAACCCCCTTCCCCAAATATCCCTCCAGCCAAGAAAAGGTCACTCATGAAGGAAGCATAAATGGAGTGGAGGAGGAGGAGGAGGAAACCAGACTTGTAGAGGATCAAGGAGAGAGTTACAAACTGCAGGCAGGTTAGAAGTAGATGTCAAGTCCAAGAAGACTGGAGACAAATGAGGTAGGTGGGGTCAGGAGAGATCTGAAGACTGGGGGAGACAGTGACATGCCAAAATGCAGAAACAAAGGTAATAGCCAATGATGAAGTCATTCTAGTAACTGTTGTCAGTGCTGCCTGTTCTGTCTGCTTCCACAGTAAAGTGTGGGGGACTGTACCTGATAATGGCTTTCAAGGGTGTCTAGCTTTAAATTTGACTCCAGCACGCTTGTTGCTGATATCCAGCCCCACTCCTAGGCTGAGGAGAGTGGCACCCATTCTCCCCAGTAGTTGCCTCACTGATGTCTTCCAGCTGGTTTCCTCCAAAGTGGAGGAAAGCAAACTTCACAGCAGCCAGGCACAGAGCAAAGCTAGCTGTGCAGATATGCAGAAACTGTTGCTTGAAGAGCGAAACCAGGTGGCAGAGAGAGAGGCTGAGCTCCAAAGTCAGTTGGTGATGCAGGATCAGCAAGCTCAGGAAAGGTAAAAGGCAGGGGTGGAGGAGCACCAGGATTACCACTGCATGGCTTCCCTGGGGTTAAACAAATGCATTGGAGCTGCTCTGCAGAAAGGTCCCTAGAGGTCTGCCCATGAAGAAGACTTAAGGGCATGATCCTAGAGCCAAGAGAAAAAGGGTTACATGAAAATCAATTTGCAATGTGTCTTAAACAAAAACAAACCCAACCTATTTTCATGAGGCTTCATTGTTCCCTGGCAGGAGACCTGATGTAATTACCCCCTAGGACGTCTCCCCCATCTGTCTTCTGACCTCCATTGCTAACGTTTTAGTGGTGCTAAATGGTCTTGCTGAAGTAAAAACAGACCCATTTTATTCAGCTCCATTCAAAGGCACAAACTTGCTGCAGCTGAACACAAGGTGGTGTTTTCAAGTGGGCCCAGACTACTCTCATGCTGTGGATGGCAAAGAACTAGCTTACTTGTCTCTACAACGTGTCTGCCTACTAGAGATTGCTCACCACCCCATCTCTTCACCTGCCCCCAAACCTCCAGGCCTAATGAGAATGTCAAGACTGCCAGGCATGCCGTAGGGGTTTATCCCCTAAAAGCATGTTTTGTCACTGTCTGCAGCCTTTTCACCTACACTCTGTTAATTTGCCTGTAGGTTCGGTACCTGCTTAGCCAACTGCAGCAGAAAGAAGCAGCAGAGGAGAAGCTGGAGGATTCTCTCACCGAGAACAAGCAACTGCTACTTGAGTGGCTTGAGTTCCAGGTAGATTAGTATTGCAAATTGCTAGGGAAAGAGAGAGTTGGCCAAGCTACTGAAGCAGAGCTTTCCTAGCCTAGCTCCGAGATTGTCCCTAAAGGGCAAGGAAGGTGTTAAAAGTTGGGAGATTGTAACATGAGAAGAGGAAACTGTTGGCCTGTTTGGTGGGACAGAGGAACTTAATTAACAGTGTGGCTTGTATTCCTCCTGACCTCAAAACTGAAGGTCTAGTCTCCTGTTGGAGAATGGTGGAGAGGCTACCTCTGTGGATGTGGAGGTGCAGAGCACTCCTAGGCATTGCACAAGATCTCCTCCTGACTTGAACAATCTGTTGGCAGCACTTTGGAAGCAGTTTCTACCTATCAGACCCTAAATATCCTACAGATTTCATTCTTTCTTGTGAACAGGATGAAGAGCTTGAGAAAATGAGGGAACTTTGTGAGAAGAACCACAAGCTTCTCCAGGAGAATGAGTCCCTCAAACAGGTAGGGAAGGGTGTGCGCACAGCCACCTGGCGGCTTATTGGTCGTAGGGTTTGTTAGGTTTGGCTACTTATGATGCAATGAAATTCATCTTCTTTTCTAACAGAAATTAATACTCCACCAAATTGCCAGCAGATAGAAGCTCCAACACATTCAGCAAATGCCCACTTAGTCCCCAGATTCTCCCTTTGATTATATTCCACCCAAGGTAAACAACTGCATGCGCTCATTGCCACACTTCTCTGTGGCTGATAGGGCTCTGTGTGGATTAAGGTACTGGCTAACAAATTTTTCAAACTTCCCTCTTACACCTGAGTTGCTTTATTGAGCTGCTTTGTTCTGAAGACTGGGGTAGATGCATCATCTGCCCTAGGCAGGCGCCAAGGATTCCCCCCATCCTCCTCTTTAGCAAAGAACTAAAATCCTTTGGGAACCGGTTGGCAGTGTTGCTCCTCTTCTGTCTAAAAGAAGCTGTCACACCTTGTATGTTGGTACAGTTTGCCTTATCCCCACCCACTCAAGCAGGCTGCTTCCTCTGCAGCTCTGCCAGCATTTGCTGAGCCAGGGAACAAGAAACCAGAACTCAAGTCTAACCTATGGCCTGCCAGTATGCTAACCACTAGCTATTGGAAGGAATAATGTGGTGATTTAGGATCACTTGCCGTAGTTGTGTAGCATGGGATAGTGCAAAGTTCTGCAAACTGTTTAAAGATAACAAGCTAAACCAGCTGCTGCTTTGAATGGTTAAAAATTCCTGCCAACCTGATGACTTGGCACCTCCCTGGTCCTGCAGTTCTCTGGCTGTTCAGATAAGCTGGGTGTGATATGCTGCTAGGACTCGGGAGTAGTCCCAAGTCTGACACATTCCTTAGGTGGTCTCAAACCATCTCATTTCCATCTGTAGCCAAAGATTCGCCATCAGACAACTGCAAAACCCCATGCACAGACCCCAGAAATGTCTGAATCTGGGGAGACTGGAGGGGAGATGGAAGATGCAGAGTGGGTGCCAATAAAAGCAGCCGAAGGATTCAAGAAAAGCCTGTCGGGTATGATCCAGGTGCCTTTCTCTGCCTCCAACTTGGGTTACTAGCTCTGACTAGGGACCACTTCCATGTGGCATGATGCTGCCTGGCACATGCAGAATGAAACACAGCTGAACTGGGGGGTTTGCAGTGGCTTTCTGAAGCAAAAGCCACTTAGCCTAGCAGCACCAGAGGGCATTTAGCTGTGGCCAGTCGTACTTTGGATGGATGGTTTGTCTGCCACCCACCTGAACGCTTTAGATAGCGGCAGAAGTAGGAAGTGCTCCAGGGCAGCTGTACTTCCTGCGCATCAAACACGCTTGTAACTCTCTGAACCCTTCTGCTCGTGCATGTGGCTGTTCCAGAGAGAAACTGGCTAGGATCGCAAAGTCCCCCTGCAGATGATCCCAGCTGTGGTGTGATGCAAAAGAAGCTGAGTGGTCGGCTTCTGTGTGTACAGGGCTGCTGACCCAGTGGGGAGAAGATGGGTTTGGAACACTAAGCACTCCCCAGAGAATGGGAAAGGGGGACAGAATGGAAGATGAGTGGGAGATGATAAAGAGGCAAAAATATTGATGACACTGGTACCATGCAGCTTTCTCCACGAGCAGTGATGGGTAACCAATGAAAGACATGCACACAGCTAAGGAATGGCGTTTGGGAGGTGGAGAGATGCATTAAACTTTGTGGGAACTTCCCCTTCCTTGCTGGTTCCTGTAGTGACACCTTGTTCAGGCTCCTGCTCTCCACTAAGATTTTTGAGGGAGAGTCAGTGTGGACGAGGCTTGCATGTGCCGAAGACTTAAGTCAGTAAGAACCAATGAGCCATTCTAAGCTTGCATTTCCCCAAAGCCCTATGAGGGCTGACTGCCTTCTCCCTCAAATCTATTTTACAGGTACACTCGTGTAAAATCTATATTCTGAGATATATGCAAGCTCCATGCAGGCTCCTCAGCTGATCTGAAGGGTGGGGGCATCCGCTGCTTGGCATCAAAGGGAGTTTGTAATTCTGAACTGCTGGGCTCAAATCTTATTTAAAAACTGAGCCGTTTCAGAACCTCCATTGCAGGGATGAGAATGGCTGATTGTGCTTCACACTTAGAATTTCAGACTGTGCCACAAAGCCCTTCTACCGCTGAACTGGGCTGTGCATTAGCTTTATCTGGGAGAAACTCTAGTTTCATGCACGGAGATCTGTGAGTGAGACTGGCTGTTGCTGGCATGTGTAATGGGGACATGGAGAGGTCTCAAGCTTGAAGTTGACCTGGTGAAGTGATGAAAGTTATTGTGATGGTGCTGAAACACCAATATTGGGAATGAACATCTACCCCAGGAGATGGCTCAGTGGGTCACATGATCACTTGCATCTCTTTTTGGGGCTAGAGTGACAGTGAGGTGAGGGGCATGGCAATGTATGCAATTTGGTGTCCAGTCCTAGCACTGCTAAGGAGCCTCTGACTGCTGTGGCTCTCTGGGTACAGGCCAGCAGCAGCGGGACTGTTATTACCTTGAACTCTCTTCTCTTAAAAGCGTTCCTGCCACGGCCGATGTGGAAACAGGCAGTGTGGCTACAGGAAGCAGAAGTGAGGCTGTACCGCAGGCTGTCACTGTGATGCAACAAAATGTATCTGCTGGTGAGTACTACTGCATTTGGTGCTCGGACCTTGACGCTGGATGCATCCAACATCTACCCAATAACTTCCATATAATCTAATTCAGAAAGACGAACATGGGCCTCCACAAACTAGTGGTGCCTATGCACCCAACTTGGCAACGTAAGGTCTATCCCTGTGTTAGAAACGATGGTAAATGTCACTGAGTATAGTCGCCCTGGTGCATCTTGCCATGTTAGTAGTTCCATCTGCTTTGCCAGCCTGCAGGGTTAAAGTATATGAATGTGGGAGTCTTCCTACTGGTCTCCAGCCTTTTGGGCTAACTTGCTGCAACCTGGCAGATGCTTCTCAGAGGATAGGTAATGGCAGCCCCTTCTGCCTGGTAGCTGACATGAACATGTGCCTCTGGTCCAAACTGCAAAAAACGTACTGCACTCCATTTATTCATCGCTTTTTAAAAACATCCGAAGAGGAACTTAGCTGGTTTTAACTGCCTCACAGACCATCCTGATCATTTCTGATTCCAAATAGCAGCCTTATCTGCCTTTTTTGCAACTGAGTTTGACTAGCAGTCTGTTACTGGGAGGCCTCTGCTCCAAACCTCCCACCCTGGTAACCTAGAAAGCAAAATTAGCTGATTTTAGATTGAGTTGATACAAAGAATTTCGAACATCATGGGCAGGGGTGAAAAGGGTGAGGAGGGAAGTACATAATGTCAGTGGCTTTGATTTTTAACTACCTACTTTGCTGCTGTTCACAGGATCCTGATGTACGTAGGGATGAGAGCGAGACTAACAAATTTAGCCTCTGCTTTAAAAGAGATGAGAAAATAGTTTTATTATGCATCATGTCAGTATTAACTTTCTTTGAAAACTATTCACTGTAGCCATTGACAAACGGTTGGACTGTACCATTTCATGCAAAGAGGAGGTAGTATTTCAGAGAAATGATCCTCTTTTTCCTGTTTCTGTGTGTAGTAGAGTGGTCACCCTGCTCGTGCTCTGAAGGGCTTCAAACAGCCCTGGGAGAGGGCTGTGGCAGGGAAAGTGGCTACTAGGCTGGAAGCAGCTGCAGCTGGGCCATTTGCCAATCAGGCCTCAGCTGGCCCTATATAAGAGGTAATGAGCCAGGAGCTCAGCAGTCTCTGTCTGTTTGTAGAGGGAGAAGGGCCTGGCTGTGGGGAGCTTGAGACAGGGTACCTGAGTGGAACAGGACTGGGGAAAGGCTGAGGAGGTGGGGAGCTCCAGCCTGGAAAGCCCCAGGCTGCAGCCTAGCATAAGGCCAACAGGTCCTGGGGGTTGCAGAGGGCAGCCCAGGGGTAGGCCAAGGCAGCAGGTCCAAACCCAACCTTGCCAGTGCTGAGTGGCTGATACTGCAGTCTGCCCCAGGGCGTGGGGGCTAGACAATGACTGGCAGTAGCTGTATACTGAGGCAAGAGGGGATAGTGGGTGGGGGTTCCCCGGGGAGGGGAGATCCGAAGACTGAGGGGTTATTGCCAGGGGGAAGCGCCCCAGATAACAGGGCACCGTGTCCGGGCAGCGGGATACAGAACTACAGAGGGTGCTCCAATGGCTGGAGAGCTAATTCCCAAAAGAGACCAGCAGGAGGCGCCGCATTGCTACACGGTGCAACTGCTTACTCTTAAGGTGTATGCAGGGTTGTAGCTGTATTGGGTCTCAGGGTAACTGTATTGTATTAGACCAACTGCTGGTGGTGGAGAGACAAGCTTTTGAGCTACACAGAGCTGCTC